>NC_036838.1:52410175-52412081 GCF_002910315.2 Salvelinus sp. IW2-2015
GAGTTACAGGGAAAGCATCCTCCTCCCTCATGTGGTACCCTTCTGGCAAACGCTCACCTGAACATGACTCTCCAGCAGGACAATGCTACCAGCCATAGGAATGTCAGTGTTCTGCCATGGCCAGCGCAAGAAAGCCCGGATCTTCACCCCATTGAGCAGTCTGGGACCTGTTGGATTGGAGGGTGAGGCTAGGGCCATTCCCCCCAGAAATGTCTGGGAAAGCATGGGAAACATTGTTTAAACCCTTTACAATGAAGATCTGTGAAGTTATTTGGATTTTTACGAATTATCTTTGAAAGACAGGGTCCTGAAAATGGGATATATGCCATTTATATGCCCGTTAGGCTCTACACCCATTGTAAAGCAGATTAATGTGCTTAATTTAAAGAAGATTTTTGGGCACCTGAGTTGGGATACAAACCTTATTAAAACATATAGACCTATGGGCTAGGCTACATGAGGTATGATTCGAAAAAGGCGCAAAAAAAGGCATTGTTTCTTATGCAGGGCATCATTTACAAGTGATAATATATCATTCACAAGTGATAGGCTAATATTGTCACCCATCAGACTGTTCTTGATTTAATCTTGTTTTTACATATACTACATAATATATGTGTGACATTTGTTTTGATTTAGAATGGACCATTATTATGCACCTGTATCGAAACAGGGGCAGTGGGAAAAAATACATGTCATCTATGCAATTAAATAGCAAATGGAGGACGTTTTTCCCTGTGGTCTATTTTCATGCCAACCAGGTAGCTATACTCCTGTTGTAAATATAAGCAATGTGCTTAATATTAGGAAAGTTGAGAAATAAATATAGTAGGCCGAGCTGATGGGATCCTCGTCTTTTTATCAGAGGCCATCACTCTGTTTTCTCCCGCAATTGCATAGCCTATAGAAATGTTGCACAACATGGGCTCATAGGCTCTCATGAAGTGTTTGATTAGATTTTCGAATACATTTGTGTCACACCCTGATCTGTTTTAACTTTTCTTTGTGCTTGTCTCCGCCCCCCTCCAGGTGTCACCCATCTTCCCCATTATCCCCTGTATATTCATACCTGTGTTCTCTGTTTGTCTGTTGCCAGTTCGTTTTGTTTCGTGAAACCTACCAGCGTTTTTTCCCCTTGCTCCTGTCTGTTCTAGTTCCTGTTTTCAATTTTTTCCCGGTTTCGACCATTCTGACTGTCCTGACCCTGAGCCTGCCTGCCGTTCCGTACCTTGCCACAACACACTGGATTATTGACCCCTGCCTGCTCTGACCCTGAGACTGCCTGCCATGCTGGACCTTTTGCACCCTATCTGGATTACTGACCTCTGTCTGCCCTTGACCTGTTGTTTTCCTGCCCATGTACTAGTAATAAACCTGTGTTACTTCAACACTGTCTGCATCTGGGTCTGACCTGAAACGTAATTCATTTGCATTGATGTCAGTGATTAGAGAGACAATAGAGTGCTGAGTACCAGGCAGTTAGCAAGTTTGGTAGGCTACTAATGACCATCAGCAGCATCAGAGCTTGGAGAAACCTAATTACCGTGACTAAACGTTCATGCTGAATTTGACTGCCTTCATGACTGACTTGTGACCGCTGGTGTGGCGGTAATATGGTCACGGGATCAGCCCTAGTCAGCTTTTTATATTTTAATTTGTTGTCAATGGAAGTTATAGACCAACAGCTGCATTGGCCATCTCTCATTTAGGCAATTTAGCCGCCAATGATCACATTGTATCAATGTGTCCATATGGCAGAGGCTGGTGATCACAGTGTATCAATGTGTCCATATGGCAGAGGCTGGATCACGGTGTATTAATGTGTCCATATGGCAGAGGCTGGTGATCACGGTGTATCTCATATGAGCAGAGGCTTGGTGATCTCCTATATGCAGTAAGTGTGCTG
>NC_036838.1:52412952-52518291 GCF_002910315.2 Salvelinus sp. IW2-2015
TCCATATGGCAGAGGCTGGTGATCACGGTGTATTAATGTGTCCATATGACAGAGGCTGGTGATCACGGTGTATCAATGTGTCCATATGGCAGAAGCTGGTGATCACGGTGTATCAATGTGTCCATATGGCAGAGGCTGGTGATCTCGGTGTATTAATGTGTCCATATGGCAGAGGCTGGTAATCTCGCATTAGTTGAATTTGAACTTTGATATTTATATAATTGAAATGTAGATTTTTATGATTAACCACGTGACAATGATTTTGAGAAACTAAAACGTTATTATTGAAATTAAACTGTTCCACGTTAATGCACATACAGTTGACGTTGGAAGTTTACATACACTTAAGTTGGAGTCATTAAAACTCATTTTTCAACCACTCCACAAATGTATTTTTAACAAACTATAGTTTTGGCAATGATGTCATGGCTTTAGAAGCTTCTGATAGGCTAATTGACATCATTTGAGTCAATTGGAGGTGTACCTGTGGATGTATTTCAAGGCCTACCTTCAAACTCAGTGCCTCTTTGCTTGACATCATGGGAAAATCAAAAGGAATCAGCCAAGACCTCAGAAAAATCATTGTAGACCTTCACAAGTCGGGTTCATCCTTGGGAGCAATTTCCAAACGCCTGAAGGTACCACGTTCATCTGTACAAACAATAGTACGCAAGTATAAACACCATGGGACCACGCAGCCATCATACCGCTCAGGAAGGAGATGTGTTCTGTCTCCAAGAGATGAACGCACTTTGGTGCGAAAAGTACAAATCAATCCTAGAACAATAGCAAAGGACCTTGTGAAAATGCTGGAGGAAACAGGTACAAAAGTAACTATATCCACAGTAAAACGAGTCCTATATCAAAATAACATGAATGGCCTCTCCGCAAGGAAGAAGCCACTGCTCCAAAAACCCCATAAAAAAGCCAGACTACGGTTTACAACTGCACATGGGAACAAAGATCGTACTTTTGGAGAAATGTTCTCTGGTCTGATGAAACAAAAATAGAACTGTTTGGCCATAATGACCATCGTCATGTTTGGAGGAAAAAGGCAGAGGCTTGCAAGCCGAAGAACACCATCCCAACCGTGAAGCACAGGGGTGGCAGCATCATGTTGTGGAGATGCTTTGCTGCAGGAGGGACTGGTGCACTTCACAAAATAGATGGCGTCATGAGGGAGGAAAATTATGTGGATATATTGAAGCAACATCTCAAGACCTCAGTCAGGAAGTTAAAGCTTGGTCGCAAATGCGTCTTCCAAATGGACAATGACTACAAGCGTACTTCCAAAGTTGTGGCAAAATGGCTTAAGGACAACGAAGTCAAGGTATTGGAGTGGCCATCACAAAGCCCTGACCTCAATCCTACAGAAAATTTGTGGGCAGAACTTAAAAAGGGTGTGCGAGCAAGGAGGCCGACAAACCTGACTCAGTTACACCAGCTCTGTCAGGAGGAATGGGCCAAAATGCACCCAACTTATTGTGGGAAGCTTGTGGAAGGCTACCCGAAATGTTTGACCCAAGTTAAACTATTTAAAGGCAATGCTACCAAATACTAATTGAATGTATGTAAACTTCTGACCCACTGGGAATGTGATGAAGGACATAAAAGCTGAAATACTCTCTACTATTATTCTGACATCTCACATTCTTAAAACAAAGTGGTGATCCTAACTGACCTAAGACAGGGATTTTTTACTAGGATTAAATGTCAGGAATTGTGGAAAAACTGAGTTTAAATGTATTAGGCTAAGGTGTATGTAAACTTCCGACTTCAACTGTATGAAAATCATAACTGACAGGCACATCGGTAGAAATGGTAGAATAAATTGTAAGCTTCCCTAAACTTGAAACTCACACACTGCCTATTTAGTCTTTATAAAATAATTGCATCCACCTTTCTATGGTTGGATTTTCAAGCAAGGTAAGACATGCCTCATAATATCAAGTAAAACAATTAAGTATGTTTTCAAAATGCATACTGCCTCCAGCTCACATTGTAAAGTGGTGTGTGACGCGCTGATAGTCTTCCTGCTGTTGTTTTTTAATCCCTGGTCAATTTGGCCGGCAACAATTTAATTAATCAGCTTTCCGGGGTTTTTTTACGGCCAGAAGCCGTCAATTACCAGCTGACGGAAACCCTGGTGTGTGTGTGTGTGTGCGTGTCTGTCTGCCTTCCTGTCGTCTGTATGTGTTTGTCTGTTTATTACTGTCTAACTTGGTTTTGAGTAATTGTGTTGTACTCGAGACCACCAGGTGATCAGGATTCCATTTCCTCTTCACATTTCCATCTGTGCAGGAGTGACATTCCTCTCACACCACCTGGGATTGGATTGGGAATAACAGGGTAAAGTCTGCCTGTGGAATTCCAAAGCTGTGAAATGGGGCGTGCTATTCATTGTTGCGCTGCGGAGCTGCTGGGTCTGGAATACAGGCTGAGGAGTTACATAGGTTTATTTTCCTATTGCCAGACCAGCCCTGGGGATGGGGAGAAAGAGGAAGAGGGGGAGAGGGGCTGACAACCCCTCCACATCCTACCACCTCCCCCCTTTCAAGAGCCTAACACAATAAACTGGCTATGCAGAGCCGAGTGTGTGTGTGGGTCAGTGTATGCGCTTGCAAGTGTGAATGTGTGTATTTGCCCTGGCACAATAATGCTATCAGGGGTGAAGATATTCATTTTCCTTGGAGGGTACATGTGCTTTCCTTGCAGGGTGCAGATGAATGTCCTAGTGGGGCTCTGCTGGGACGGAGAGATACCACAGCTATTCAGAAAGAGAGAGATAGGAGCAGAATTAAGACAGAGAGAGATAGGAGCAGAATTAAGATAGAGAGAGATAGGAGCAGAATTAAGACAGAGAGAGATGGGAGCAGAATAAAGACAGAGAGATATAGGAGCAGAATTAAGACAGAGAGAGATAGGAGCAGAATTAAGACAGAGAGAGATAGGAGCAGAATTAAGACAGAAGAGAGAAAAGACATAGCTGGTTTATTCAGCAGCTTCACACTGATCTCCTATCCCTGGCTATCCCTCTGTGTGTTGTGTGTGTGGTGTGTGTGTGTGTGTGTGTGGTGTGTGTGTGTGTGTGTGTGTGTGTGTGTGTGTGTTGTGTGTGTGTGTGTGTGTGTGTGTGTGTGTGTGTGTGTGGTGTGTGTGTGTGTGCAAAATGTGCATGTTGGCCTAACAGACTGCCTGTAATGTCAGAAGAGACAGACAGGATCTGAGGATCCACAGCATTGGGTGTCATAACACACACCATAACACATACACACCTAACACAACACACACACCATACACCACATAACACCACACACACCAAAAACACACAACACCTAACACACACCACTATAATACACACACACCATAACACACACACACTATAATCACACGCCATAACATACCACTCATAATACACACACACACAAACAACACCACAATACATACACACACCATAATACCACACATCAGACAGTACACACACTAAAAACGCTACAGAGAGCAATGGCAACACTTCACCCCCCCCCCCCCATCAGAAAGATTAAGCCTAGGATGCACGATATATCGGTGAACATATCGGAATCAGTCGATATTAGCTAAAAATGCCAACATCGGTTCGGCCCATGTCTAGTTTAACGCCTATGTTAAAAACTGATGTCAAAGCTGACGCCACGTAAAATGTTGCACTACACGTGCAACACAACATTCCTAACCTAGCCCACAATGTCTGCTGTGTGGATCCAGCAGCTAATCCTTATTGTTTGCTAGCTTCACACAGATGGGTCTGACCACCATTAATCAATAAGAACTGTGTTATAAATTAGGATTATTTAGATGATGACACCTAGCTAGATAGTTAGCTAGCTAACTATGGCTACCCAAACAGTTGTTGTTTTACTATGTTTGTGGGAAGAACATTGTTTGCATCATGAGCTAGTTGGATTTTTTTATAACCAGCACTGTAGTGCGCGAGACAACTTTACCAGCATCATAGCATTCGTATCGTTGAATCGTTGTGACATATGAAATACGATGTATAGTGTAACCAATGTGGTAATAACTATGTAAAAAATGTATGAACGAGTTCAATTATTATTTGACGTGTATCTTTTTGACATGCAAAGACCCAAACGGCGTTCCATATAAATCCTGTCGAGAATGAAACAAACTGACAAATGAACAATGAAACAGCACAGCAAGTAAGTGATTATGTTTTACTGGTAATGGTGACATACGTGAATGCCACAAACTAACTTTTCGGTCAGTGTGTGTGTGTGTGTGTGTGTGTGTGTGTGTGTGTGTGTGTGTGTGTGTAACCTTTATTTAACTAGGCAAGTCAGTTAAGAACAAATTCTTATTTACAATGACGGCCCGGATGACGCTGGGCCAATTGTGCGCCGATCTATGGGACTCCCAATCACTGCCGGATGTGATACAGCCTGGATTCGAACCAGGGACTGTAGTGACGCCTCTTGCACTAAGATGCAGTGCCTTAGACCGCTGCGTCCATGTGTGTGTGTTAACTATTTAACTGTACTAGAAAGCTTTAAAGGCCGTTAAAATGTAAAATATCGGTTATCGGTATTGGGTTTTTTTGCAAGGAAAATATCGGACAAACACAAACTCTATACAGTGTTAAACACCGCAGCACAAACTCACATGTCGCTCAATGGCAGACTCTTTACATTGGTAAGCACAATAGAAACTCTTTACAAACTGGTAAACAGACATGTAACTGTGCATGCTGTTAAAGACAGTGATGTGTCCTCCTGTCCTCAGAGAACAGGAGGACACGGCAGCCTGCTGTAGCCTCAGAACCTCCCAGCCCCAGCCTACCACAACAGACACCAGGATGGCAATCTGTCCACAAACTCATCCATAAGCTCAACACTGTCATGTCCAATGGGCATGTTACGAAATGGCAGTAAACACTTAGAAATAGATTATGTAGATTTACTTATGACATTGTAGTAAGAACAAATGTTCTGTTTCAAAACGCTTTCCTTTTTCATTCCTACTCAACACAGACCCCGTGCAGCAGTCTAAGACACTTGGCCAGGCATGAAACCCATGTCACAGTCACCGTCAGAACACAGGGGAACAAGTCATTGCCAGCATCTCAGATCCTACAGATCATGGCTTCGTTAAGATGCTGCTTAGCAATAAAGAGCCAAACTATTTGTGAAAACAACTGCCCTGCTTTCGTGTTCTATTCCTTGTGTGTGGGGAGAGAGACAAAAAAGAAAGGAAGAGAGAGAGGACATGGCTTCTACTTCCCAGTCTCCTCCTCATTGGACCAACCAGCCTCTCTTTCTACCCCTCTCATCCCTTCTGTGAAGCAGGGATCAGTCCTTACTGGTTTGTCACTTTCACAAACACACAGAATAAAGTTAATACAATGTTTCCTCGCCTCCTCTCCTGTTCTTCCTGTCTGTTCTGTTCACGGTTTAAAACCTGTCCTGTCTCCTATATGAATGGATGGTGGCATAGTTATAGCAGGGGTTGTCATGGAAATTAGGTAAAGAGGGGAGAGAGTCCGCTATTTCAGACTGTTGGGATGCAGCTACCCTGACTAGTTTATGATGAAGTGTTGTCTGTCCCTTTTCCTCCATCCTTCCCAAACCCATGACAGAGAGGAGAGGGAGAAGATGAGGGTAAAGGGATCTTATCACTTCCTCCGGTGGCTGTGGTGCTGTTCATTAGGAGGGTAATATCCTGTCCTCACTCTACAGTTTCCTCTCCAAGCTCTATTACCGCTACATTTCCCCAGCTCAGATGTAAATATAACATGACTGACTCCCTCAACATGAAAATACCATGATCACCCTTACAACAAACGTCGATAAACCATCAGCGAATGAAGAGTTAACCCGCTAAACACCACCCCAGCCCACCTTTCTCCCCACTCTCCCGTGAAAAATACTCCGACAAAACCACTGGTGCTCCCGTCGACCGGTTCGTGGCGACATCCGTGAACCTCGGACAGACACTCTCACGTGAGGCGATAGGCCATTAATTCACAATTTGGTCCTATTCCTAACGTTGGTCTGAATGCCCGATGTCTGTCTCTKGCACACGAAACACGGAAGACGCCGGGAAATGAATTGCTCTAAAACAGAACCACACCAGCATGCAGGGAGAGAAAACGCCCTGCGTTGTTCCACAGGCATGTCGAATCTAAACCCTGCGAGCAGGCTACACACATAATACTCAACCTGGAGAGCAAAATCCCATGTCGTATTAATGCGGTATATGAACGCACAAATACCGCATAATTCAAACATAAGGCTCTCAGATGTATTTTTATTATCTGCGGACCTATGATGGTTTGGTAAGCTAGTCTCTATAAAATGTTCTTATCAAGATGTTCTTATCAATAGAACGCTTTGATTTGACACCGCAGTAGGCTATGGTGACAATTAAACAACAATAATCTGCCTACTAAACCCATCAAAGTACCCACACTTTTTTAACCTTTGGTAAAAGTAATAAGCTATTAGTTTGAATATTTGGGTATGCTAAACAGGGATAAATGATCCTATCCACGTTGACGTATCCACGAACAGGAAAATAAATGCGACAAGCCTTTGTGGAAAGGATAGCCTACATGAGCGCAAGGAGCAGCATGTTTAACAATATTAACTTGGTATAAAAGTATTACCTTTAACTTGAGTTTCATATTCGGCTACGATCTCCTTGTCCTTTCGGAATTTGGCCGGAGACGTCATGGCTGGTTCTTCTACTCAAAAACACTAGACTTCGCAATACTGGGTTAAAGACGTAATCAGGAAAAAAAAGAGTAACTATAATATTTCGTCTGGAAGAATACCCCACTGAAAGATTGTAGCGAGTAACCCCACAGCCCGTGGAATGGTATTGTGTTCTGCCCCTTCACTCTGCCCGCATTGTGAGAGTTTGGCGCTGCCGCATTCCCATTCGTTTGGATCCTTTCCTTAATGTGTCCTCAAAACCAGTTATAGAGCAAACGAAGGATATATGCATTCCCTCCAAACCAACAATAACCAACCAGTCAGCAAGGTCGGATGAGGAGACTCCCAAAAAGTTTAGTCCTTCAGTAAGTGGCTGTCACCACGACGGTCAGAGGCTGGGCTGGCTCCGTGGCTCTATGCTCTTCCCCCTAGAGTGAGAGTGGGGTACATAGATGAGCTGGGAAGCCAATATGCAGGCACTGAGACAGATATACACTATGCATGTGTCACATTCATTTGGTTGATACATAAATGACATTGCTTGACCATACATATTCATTATCACATGTAATACTGTGTAGGCCTATGTATGGATAAAATACTCTGGCCTTTATACATTCAATCAAATGTATTTATAATCAAATGTATTTATAAAGCCCGTTTACATCAGCCGATGTCATAAAATGTTATACAGAAACCCAGCATAAAAAAAACAAAAAGCAAGCAATGCAGATGTAGAAGCACAGAGGCTTGGAAAAAACCCCTAGAAAGGCAGGAACCTAGAAAGAAACCTAGAGGAACCAGGCTCTGAGGGGTGGCCAGTCAGTCCTCTTCTGGCTGTGCCAGGTGGAGATTATAATAGTACATGGCCAAGATGTTCAAACGTCCATAGATGAACAGCAGGGTGAAATAATAATAATCACAGTGGTTGTAGAGGGTGCAGTGGTTCTCATAATACATAATTCAAATTTACATTAACGGACACCTTTATTGGTACTGCAGTGATAGGGTCAGAAACTGGGTTTTGCAATGTGTCTGGGGTGGGTGTAGGACTGACAGGGTTGGGAGGGCAGTCAGATCAAATCCAACTGTGGTTCTCATAATAGACAGTGATGCTCAGAGTTGGTGAATGGACCATTGCCTACATACTACACTGTAATAACAAATAGGGGTAATCTGACTATACTTACTTGTTGTATGGCTACTGACAAATTACCTGATAGAAATGGAATAGATTGTTTCATGCTGGGCCCATTAATAGTAATATTGGAAAAAGCCCAGAGAACATAAAGGTAAAAATATGTCAGTCCAATGTGGTCCATGACATTGACAATATAATTTTCCTGAGAACACAGTTTTCAACTTTGGTGCCTTGAGAACAGCAAACACTCAGAAAACATCATAACACTGGACTACCTTTATTAAAGACATGCTCCGGAACTCAGATGATAGCACATGGTACCTTTATTAAAGACATGCTCCGGAACTCAGATGATAGCACATGGTACCTTTATTAAAGAAATGCTCCGGAACTCAGATGATAGCACATGGTACCTTTATTAAAGACATGCTCCGGAACTCAGATGATAGCACATGGTACCTTTATTAAAGACATGTCCTGTGGGCTCAGTTGGTAGAGCATGGCGTTTAAAATGCCAGGGTTGTGGGTTTGATTCCCATGGGGGACCAGTATGAAAAAGTACAACAAATGTATGCACTCATTAGTACTACAGTAAGTCGCTCTGGATGAGAGCATCTGCTAAATTACTAACATGTACATATTGGCGACTAGTTAGGCTTAAGAAATACTCCCATATTGGGCTGGGTGTCAATGTATAGCTCATACATGCATAATCTATGATAAGAAGTAATGTTTTGCCACAAAATCCCTAGTTTGAAAGAGTCTGTTTTCTGGAATATGTGCAGAGTTTTCCTTACACTTTCCCCCACGTGGGTCAGCCCCCTAGCAATTCGAGTTCCAGCCAATGAGCTTCAGCCACTAGCCATTTGAGTGACAGCTAGTAAGATCCACACAAAGCAGAGCAAGAGAGAGGCCAATGGCATGGTGCACATATCTGCACAGGTGACATAGTATGCCATTGTCAGGGACCACTTTTGGCTCGAGTGCTATTTTCAGAACTACTGGCTAAAAAGTATAAAAAGGTACGGGAGAATCTCTTTAAGGGTTTGTATATAAGCAGACTAAAGCCGTTACTAAGTGTTAATTAGTTTAACATAAACCCCATTACTGTTCTAAAATAGGCCTATCTCATTGGTTTAAACTGAATGATAGTCATTACGGGGCTTTGCAAAACATAGGCATATTACAATGTCAACCAATGAGTTATGGATAAAAGCGTCTGCTTAATGGCATATTAGTTATAACGGTTTTACTAAACTAACTTTGCAAATGAGAAACAACACCTTTAGGAGGGCTGCAACATTGAATTGTAGGATAAAAACGAGGTAAATTTCTATAAAGAATGAGTCTTTTTTACAGACACCCTGTAGATAAGTGAAGTTTAAAGAATGGTGAACTTAGCGATCAGTCTAGAATGAGGCATTTCGCCATTTTTAGCCATAGGAAATCTCGGTACTAGAGTAAGGCTAACGAGCTAGCCAAGTCTTTGGGATACCGTTACCTAGCTAGCTAACTTACGTTAGCTACTAGAATTTATTGTCCAAACGTATGAGTTGCAAAATGTTACACTTTTCTGTGTGTGTGCAATAAACATACAGCATTGCACATGTTTTACAATGCAAGTTGCTTAAAGCATGCACCACATTTTACCTCTTATGTCGATTTCGATGACAAATACGAGCTTTCCTATTTCATTTCCGTCCCATATGAAGCGTTTTGGGGTGTTTTTCTCACAAATTCTCCAAAATAACCCCGCCTCTTTTCATGGAACAAGAGGAGAGTTTTCCATCTTTCGATTGGTTGAATTGATTAGGATTGGCATAAAATCCTTCAAATCGACAATCAAGGAGCGGAGTCAGTTATGCTGAGCTTTTTTGGGGGGGAATAAAATAAACAGACGTCATTGAGTTCAAGAATTGACAAGACATGAAAGACAAATAAAACAAAAACAGAAAAATGTGTTATGACAGCATAAGAGAATAAGACAATGACACTTATTCAGAATATAATCATAATATTGGACTGTAGACAAGCTTTTCTTATTATTTAGTCATTTCAGAGACTCAATTAACAACATAAAGGGTATTAAAACAAACACTTAATTTAAAATATTTGGTTTTGTGGATATATACAATTTACCAACCAAAATCATGACATTAGTTACCCATTTCAAAGTGTTCAGAGTACTGTCTAAAAATTTTATAACATTTAATATCAACAGAGTGACCAGTTTTACTCAGTATGTACTCTTCCATATCGCTCCAAAAACTAATAGTGTACAACCAACTATAAAATAAATGTGTCAGCGTTTCAGGTCCATCATTGCAGAAGGTACACTTGTCTGTAAACAATGTCTGTAAACCTTGAGACCATTGTGTTTGAGGGGTACATATTGTGCAAATTATTTAGGTGCAACTCTCTTATTTGATTAGAAATACAAATGTAAAGGGACAAAGCCAAACCCTTCGCCATTGAATGGCTGATAGTTGTGAATTCGATTATGCTGAGCCGCGGGGCAACGCGTCATATTTCCCATACACTATATTTTGAATATTCAGTTTTCATTGGCAGATAAAGCGTTTTTTATCAAAAGCAATCAATTTTGCATGTGAAACACAGAATCCCACTAATTATTCCACGTGCTTAATTACGTCGCTTTTGTTTTGAGACGATTTCGCCTTGGGCTTTGAACGGTGCACCTGGCTCACGCCCGGGAGGCCGCCCGCTTCCGAAACCATTGCAAACTTTCACACGGTGCAACACACGGGCCAGATTAATTGAATCCCCTCATTATTACTTAGCCACGGTCTTGATATATTTGTACCCAATCAGCTTTGTAGTTGTGCGATTATATTACCCAATGGTATATTTTTTTTTCCCTCGAGAGCCAATCGAAATTCGACATAGTGCTGTTTTTAAAAATGTTTCAGGAAGTATCGGTAGTTACCAGGAAGTTGTAAACAATAAACACAACAGCGAAGCTAGCTGGCTATTACTTTGTACTGAATCTGTGACCGCAACGAATTAACGTTAGTTACTGAACAAAGAATCTGGGAAATTGTTTCGTTGAAGAGCAGGTTGAAGATAAATTGAAAATGGCAAGAGCTATTCTGAACATCTGATGATGCTGTGTTATTATGGTCACTCTCGTGACGTTAGCTTGTGGCTCTGTTTTGACAAGTAGATAGCTACTGTAGATTGCTATCAACCACATTACTCGCTATCAACAAGGATCGATAACTATCTAGCTAAACCTCCAATATAACATTAGACGTGGAAACGTCTAATTTGTGGCTTCTCTTTTATAATTCACCTGCTGCTAACTTCAAGCTAACTGTTGATAGCTAGTCAACGAACTAGCTAGCTATTTAGTAACAATAATAGTGAATAGTTAGCTAGCTAAATAGCGTTTTAAATAACATTAGCGTCAGATCAGCTACCATTGCTACATTGATTGATCTGTTCTGACACACATTTCCTCTGGACATTGGGATTCGAAAGCTAGAAGAACAGTATTTAAAGAGCATGTCTACCTCCAACTTCAAAAACAAATGTGTCACTCAAGTGAATTGTATATACTGTGAGAGTCTACTCTGCACAAGAGGAATGAAGGCAGTGCTTCTCGCAGACACAGAAATTGAGCTGTTCTCTACTGACATACCGCCCAACAGGTAAGCAATACAATCACTATGTTATGAAATGATCACTGAATGTGTGGAATGAGTTGTGAAAAATGAGCTAATGACGGTTATGGTTTCTATGAGGATCTCTCGTCACTGTCTGTTTTTTGGAGGGGTTCATAACTTCATATGTTGAGTGTTTGTGACACTGTGAAATATAATGGATAAGTTCTTATCCATTATCTCCCTCTATGGCTAGAATGTTATGGTGCCCCTTTGTTCTTTAACAATCCCCATAACAACCCCACCCCCTCTTCTAGAAGTGTTGACTTTGTGGCCAGCTGCTACTCTACAGAGAGCTGCAAATGCAAACTGAGAGACATAGCCTGTCTGAAATGGTATGTATGTAACATTATTGTAAACACAGATTTGTCTGCTCACATTACACTAACCAGTTTGCATTCATTATATATGTGCTTTGTGGTTACACAATAGCATTACTAGACAGACAATAGTTGTGGCTGCTTTATTAATATTTACCTTAGAAAATGCAAATGTTAATGTCTGCAAATGTCCATGTCTAGTGTTGTGCGTCAGTTGGAAAGTTGTTCATCCAGCAGTTTGTTGGGTACAGTGAGGCTTTTGTCAGGCCCCTTTTGTATCCCCAGGGCTTCGTTGTTGTACACAGAAACACATCGGTCAGATAATAGACACCTACTGATAGTTAGCACTTTCACAGGTGCTCGCTATTAAATGCTGACATTTTAAAAAATATATATATATTTCCCTCCCTCCATATCTCTCTTTTTCCCTCTCCCTTTTCTCTATCTATTTCCCTCTCACTCTTTACTTCCCCTTTCTCTCTCGATCCCCCTCTCCAGTGGTAATTTTGTGGGGTATCACGTGGTAGCCCCATGTAAGCCCTGCCTGCTGTCCTGTAACAATGGCCATTTCTGGATGTTTAACAGTGATGCTGTGTCCACCCTTAACAGATTGGATGCTACAGGTTAGAACTCCAAGCTCACGGACCTCTGGGTAAATCCATTTGAATGTAATCACTTTTTGACAGAACCCCTTTTGATTTGAYCAAAACCTTCCATACATAGTTGCCCATTGTAGAATTGCTCATAAAGTTACTTTTTGGACCTGAGTGCCAAACATTCAAGAGATAAAGGTGCTCAAAGTTGACTCAAAAGATAGACTGTTGAGATGGATATAATTTAAAAGCTGACAAACATGGTTGTCCAACTATTTTTATAATCTCTGGAAAATAGAGCATGCTGTGTTTCCTCCGATGGCAGGCACAACACATAAGCCAAAGATTATGTGAAATAGGCTCTAAGCTACAACATATGCAAAAATGCAAATGCATTTTTAGATAATTGACGTTAAACCTTTAAAAAATGTATATAATAAGATAATTTTGTTTTTCAATAGTTTGACAACACTGTAAGCTTTTAAATGATAGCAAACTCAGCCATTTATATTTGTCAGTGATGAAGACATGGATGTCTCATGGTATGGTGGGGTATGCAAAATGGGTCAACTTTGAGCACCTTTATCTCCTGAAAGGTTTTGTTATTGAGGTCCAAAAAGGCACTTTATGACCACTTCTTCCATGGCCAAACATATATGGAAAGTTGTTGTTTTTTTATATCAAAAGGGATGCTGTCAAAAAGTGACAGAATTCAAATGGATTTACCCCTCTTACCTATTGATGAACAATAGACTGTATTCCGAGAGGACTGTCCTAAAACCATAGTTAGTCAAAGTAATATACATGTAAAGAAGAATTACCCTAAATGCACAGTTTGTGACAAGATACCGATACCCCCTAAGGCTAAGCAACACTGACTGACTGACACAACACATTGCAACATGTGTGGCATTATGTGTTGACTCTTCTGATCTCCACTACCACATGACTTAGCACTCATAGAAACGCAGAAGTTGAATTATTCGGAGAGATTGTGCAAAGCATGAATGCCAGCCTGTTTCTACTTCAGCCAATTTGTTATTGACTTAGCTTGTCGGCAAGGAAAGACTGTTCCTTAAACTGTCCCTGCACACACAAACGCTGCGTCTTCTGTTGCAGGTTTGAACCTATTGCTGTGGGGAGACCTTCCCGAGCTGGAGGACAGCGAGAACGAGGGATCAGACACCCCATCGGAGGAGGAGTGCATCAGGTAGAGAGAGATGGATGACCGATGGAAGAGAAACAGAAGAGAGGCCTTACCCTGTGACCATACCCCCCCCCCTTTCCAAAAGCACACAATCCCCACGCATTCTACGCATTCACGCATTTCGGTTACGCGTTGGACAAGTAACCYAAAGGTTGCAACATCGAATCCTCGAGCTGACAAGGTAAAAATCTCTTGTTCTGCCCCTGAACAAGGCAGTTAACCTGCTATTTCTAGGCCTTCATTGAAAATAAGAATTTGTTCTTAACTGACTTGCCTAGTTAAATAAAGGTTAAAAAAAAAAAAAAATAAGAATGTTTATATATCGCTCTCTCTGTGGGGGGAATCAATGTTAGAACTGGACTGTTGGAACTGCCTTCTCTCTTTAAACTCACCACTGAATCCCCACTCAAACAAACTCATTAGCTTTCTGTTCCACTGGCGGATGGATGTCTTAACATTTCGCATGGCTGTTTTATACCCTTTGGGTAGCCTATTGCCATTGGACGCTGGATTAAACTTTGTACGCTGTATTTTAGGTTTTCTTCAGTCCTTTGTTTGTGCTTGAACAATCGATTACAATGATGTTGCGTTTAGGTTTTAGAAACTGACATTGTTGACCTTAAGTATTTGCCAGTTTATCTTGCATTGGTCTTTCATGAGGAGGGCCAGTGTCACCAACAGATGGTACTAGTACATAAAGTATAGGCACGTGTTTGGTTCTAGGGCTCCTCAGTGATGGGATAGAGGGTACTCAATGAAAATAGAGTAGGCCCAATTACACACATGGTAAAGGAGCTGGAAAGAAAATACATGATCATGAAAGGAAAGTCAATGTCCACTCACTCTTACATTGTTGATATAGTAAAAACATTGCAGCAAAAACAGTGAAAGAAAATGTAACTTATATTCCGAGCAGATATCCTAACCCTGTATGATTGAACGCTGAACTGTTGTGTGCTTGAAAGAGCACAATGAATGAGTATATAGATCTGTGTATATGAGTCACTTGTGTTTAGAGCTGACCTTTCCATTGCTGCAGAAGCGTTTGCTTCAGACAACGTTCTAGACTTGTATTCTAATGGCCTTGGATCTGATTTTGTGAAGAACTGTGGGCTCACTGTTATTGTAGTTCACGCTTACCCTCTCACTGGAAGTAAATGTTTCAGCTTTCGGCTTTGTTGTGATGCTTCGGTGCCCAGCAAGTACTGTCACAATGAGTGACATATCTTAAATTAGCATTTAWTATACCTCCCAGTTCAAACAGCCAAGCTATGCCTGTATTAATAAGGAWATGTTGAAGCTCCAATTGAAAAGTATTTGTTTTGTGGTCAAAACTGACAGTATGAAAGATGGACGTACACACCAAATACCTGAGATGGCAGTCACCAATTAAGATTCCTGTCTTTGTAGCAATTATTTATTTAAGTTATGTTCTAAGCTCTGTCTAAGTTTATTACATCTTGTGATATGATATACAAAATTAATAGCCAATTATGATGAAAATCATACAGACCAAATATTTTTTACCACTTATTTTCATTTTGTTTACAATAGTTTTTTTTTATTTACAAAATAAATATTTTGTAGTGTGCTGTATATTTTTTCTGTTTCTATTTTACATTTCTCTTGCATTTGAGTGTTTTACGTTTGGAGGCTGATAGGTTTTTTTGTTTTGTTTTTGTTTTACCTTAGTGAAGGTAGCTAGTGATCAGCTGAGAGCTTCTTATGGCATAGACCATATTTGGGAGATATTCAACGACTATCAAAACAGTGATTTTTTTTAAACAATTTTTATCTGACTTTAATATGATTCATTTAAGTAGTGTATTTTTATTTGTCGATTTGTATTTATTTATTAACAAACATATTGCTGTCTTTATACTGATGTTATTTGCCCTGCTGAAAAAATATATTTTGAAATGCCACTGATCCTGAATTGGTCGTTTGAAACATTACCTTTTTTTTWATGCTTATTGTATTGATAATACACCTTTTCCAAAATATCCATTGTGTTTTGTGAACTTTTTGGTAACCAAAAATCTGCAGGTAACACAGCTAGTGTACTTAAGCAAAGTATATTCCTAACTGTGTATGTGTAATAGCCGTGGAAGTGATGTTGGATTTTTGCTTTGACCGGTCAGCCATGGCATCTCTTATTGAGTAGTAGCACAGGGCTGCCTGTCCTGCAAAATACAATACAGCACAGCCATGGTAAGAGTCCATCTGCACTCAGCAAACACCACTGTTTGTGTGTCTGTCTAGGGTACCCCAATCCCATCACAATTTTAACCCTGTACTCTAGGACTGACTTTTGAAAAAGAACAGAATAATTTAAAGTCATACCAAAGGTTTTTATAAATAAAACTAAAGCTAAATAAATAGCTTTTCTATACAATTTGTGGTTCTCTAATAGTAAGCATGATCACTCTCCCACTTGTGTAGAGCGATCTCCAGTGGTATAAAAAATGTCAGCAGGTCCCTGTCCCTTTACCGCCCTCTGTGGTTGTTCTCATGTCATAATGTCCTCCTAGAAACGGTTGCTAACAACTCTGTAGAAAGAGGGGAGCAGACAAACGCGTCGACATTGAAAGTGGTATCAGTGGCTAATTGCGCGAACTACATTTTTTTTTCAGTTCCTGCAGGTAAATGACTCACCCTGTAGTGTATTAGTCAATTAGCTTACAACATTTGACATACTTTTTTACTTTTTTGGAAGCTGTAATTAAGTCAGAGATTACCTATCTTTAAACCGGGCTGAGTGTCTAGCTAGCTACCAAGCTTAAGTGGTGGTGCCACTGTTTTGGCAAACTAGATATCTAACGTTCGCTAGCTAGCTGCAAATGTTTTGCATATTCCTTTGTGCTTCCTTTTCACATGTGAAATGGTAAATCGGGAGGGATAGAAAAATGCCCTTATCATTGTTTGAAGTAGCTAGGATAACATAGATGTGCCGCAAACAAAGTGCAACCACTGATTTGTCTAGCTAATTGTTTACTGTTCCCAGAGTACAATTTAAACCATGCCTCGAGGAAGATCAGCCACCAGTGTCCACTCTGACGGCAGTGACATGGATATTGATGGAATAGGTATAGTATGTGTTTTGTATGACCAGCATAAGGGTTAGCTAATTATTTCACCAACTAACTTGTTCTCAGAAATGTCAACATTTGCATTTGGTGTACTGTGCTCCAGCGGAAACAGAGATGGGAAAACTGCAAAGACAGTTCCGGATCATGGGGGGAGACCGGCTGGCCTACAGCATCCAGTCTCAAGATCACATACGCAGACAGCGGTGAGTCCACCGGTACACCACACATCACCTTCACAGTGTCTGTGTGTGAAATACACTGTATGAATGTGTATGCTCAGCGTGTCTTTTTTTGTTTGTGTATGTGTAATATGTAGGCAGGAGATAGAGAAGCTTGAGAAGGAACAGGAGGAGCTACAGCGTAGTCTCTGTGTGTCTGAGAGCCTATCCCAGCGGCAGCGGGACAGTGAGGATGCCCAGACCCTGCGCTCCATGCTGGAACAGAGGGACGAGGTGGGGGACGAGGTGGAGAGGGAGAGGCAGAGTCAGGCAGAGCTGGAGCAGGAGGTACAGGAGGTTCACACACACGCACAGCCACACACACACAGAACCTTCACCCTCTTAGTGAGCTGAAGATGCCATGTCTATGTGCTGGGGCCAGATCTCCAGCATGGAGAGAAAGCTGACAGAGCTGAGGAGAGGCGAGGTCACTGCTACTCTCAGCCAAAAGTCCCAGTCCCGACAAACTCAGAAGGCGTCACGCACCCTGGAGAACAAACTGGATAGAGTGAGTAGCATGTCTTGTCACACTCAGGCCAACACAGAATTGGATAGCACTGTTAAACCCAGTACCACACAGTACTGTAGTACAGCCTGCTGCCTAATATTGTCAGACACTGTCAATGATCCGTTCTCTGTTATTATTTTCACATCGCTTAGACCTGTCTACTATTACTGTTGCAGGCCCTCATTCGCTTCAACGAGCAGCTGACTAAAAACAGCCACCTGAGAGAGGACCTGGAGACTCTGCGTGTGGAGCGGGTCCGGTTCCAGCAGCTCCATCGCAGACTGGACAAGGTCAGGGGTCACACTGAGACCAATCAAATCCAGGGACAGAGAGAGGTCACATGACTCCTGTTAAACCCTGCTTCCTGTTCTAGGAGCTGCAGGAGATCCGGAAAGACATCGGAGATATGGTCAGCCTCTCCACTGCTGCATATGATGTCAGGTGAGATATGAGAGTTGAATGTGTCTGGCCTGCTTAATGTGTGTAAGAATCCTTACTTYCATATTTCAAGTGGAGGCTACTGTATTTGTTGCAACCAGTTTGTGAGTGTGCGTTTATCTATGGGTTTGCACATGCACTTAGGTTTCATATGGTAAATATCTATGGCTCCATCTGTCTCTCTGTGCCAGGGTGGAGGCCCAGTCTAAGATGATCATGATGAGGGAGAAGGCAGTAAAGGACCTGTCTCAGTACAGCGCTGAAATGAAGGAGCTGGAGAGGGTAATCGCACACGAACGCCGCCTCAAAGAGTTCATGACCACCAAGTGCAGTGAGAGGAGTGGCCAGGATGAGGGGCAAGAACTGGGCCGCAGGCATGGTATGACTGAGCGTTAGAACACACACACAGTGACGCACGCATGCTTGTGATGTTTCATATTGGAGTTTGCTATAACATACATGTGACTTGGGGAGTGATATGTGACTTAAGAGTGATAGAAAAATACTAGAATGAAAGTGAGGATAATGATGAAAAAGATGTTACGACAGATGATGAAGATAATGGTGATGAGGAGGAGGAGGGTGATGAGTATGATGATGACTGTGTGTTTCAGCGTCAGAGTTGAAGGAACAGAGGAGGATGGACTCTGGGGAGGAGTCAGTGGACACACTGGAGGAAGTCTTCCACGGGATCCAGAATATCACAGGAGAGGAAGACCTGGACATGCTGGTCACCAGGTTCATCCAAGGTCAGTCCTGACCTTCACACACACATATTAATACAATGCAAACTCTGTCTGTTATTACCTCTGTGTGCTGTTGATATGTGTTAATGCTCCTCTTGTGGTTCTATTGCTGTGTAGTCGAGGATCAGAACTTTGCCCTCTTCAACTATGTGAATGAGCAAAACAACGAGGCTGAAGCTTTGAGGGACCAAATTAACCAGGTCAGTATGAGGTTGCTTACCTTGAATGCACAGTTCAGTCCTCCATGTATTCTGATTGTGTGCACACTTGCTTTAGTGATGCGCGGGTTGACTCAACCTGCAGTCACCGCAGTTATATCTGCAGGGCAGGTGGGTTTAGGGTCATAAAATATTGTGTGGATGGGTGGCGGGCGGGTTGAATAAAGAAAAAACAATGCATAAAAAATGTATTAATTTATCATTCTTGTGCAATTCATATCTATAGGCTACATTGAGGTTTTTCTTTCATCATTTTGATCTGGTGTTCGTGCGTAGCCTAAGCTTCAGGGCCTAACTGTAGTGCCACAAATACACGGCAATCACCAAATGCTTTCGAGAACTTGGGCAGAAAAAGTTCATATCAATCCACTGAGGCAAAAAGGACAACGTCAGAGTTGAATTCAATAAGAGAGAAGCTGCGAAATGGAGAGTTGAAAATAAATAACAGGGAGGGACAGAAAAGTTATGTAATGTTTGGGAAATATTTGGTGAAGAGATGGAGAGGATGATAGCAGTGCCGGTCCCTAAACGTCTTTGCTGCGCGAGAGAAGCAGAGAGGAAGAGAAAAACAGACATTACCCATGTCAACTAGATAGAAGCATTCATTCTATTGATTTGTGACATTATTCCTGCTAGCAAGGGTTTATTTAGTCTTCCAGGGAAACAAATAATGACAGAAGAGAAGCTGCATCCCACTGGGCACACACTGGTTGAATCAATGTTGTTTCTACGTCATCTCAATGAAATTACGTTGGACCAACGTCGAAAGACGTTGAATTGACATCTGTGCCCAGTGGGATGTACAGTATCTTGTTATAGACAAGTTGAATATCAAATAGCCTACCAAAATGTCTGAAATTATAAGCAGGTATATAGGCCTATCTAAAAAGGCTTTTCACTTTATCACATATAGTCGGGCGGTTGCGGATGGGCTATTAGCAATTACGGGCGGGAGCGGGTGAAAACCAGCTGATCCGCACATCACTAACGTGTGTGTGTCAGACCCAGAGGGAGATGGAGCAGTTTAATGTGACGGGGCAGCAGCAGAAGCAGGAGCACCATGCTTTGTTGAGAGACATTGATCAGCAACAGAGAGACACAGAGTCTCAGGCACACGAGAATGAAGTCCTGGCCAGCGCTGTGAGCAAGATCCTGGACCAGATAAAGACAGGTACTCTAAACCTCTCTCTCTTCTTTCTCTCTCGTTCTCTCTGTCTCTCTCTCTTTGTCTCTTTGTCTCTCTCTCTCTTCTCTCTCAATTCAATTCAATTCAATTCAAGGGGCTTTATTGGCATGGGAAACATGTGTTAACATTGCCAAAGCAAGTGAGGTAGATATTATACAAAAGTGAAATAAACAATACAAATTAACAGTAAACATTACACATACAGAAGTTTCAAAATAATAAAGACATTACAAATGTTATATTATATTATACAGTGTTTCTCTCTCTCTTCTCTCTCTTCTCTCTCTCTCTCTTCTCTCTCTCTCTCTTCTCTTTCTCTGTGTGTCTCTTTCTCCTGTCACTCTCTTTTGTCTCTCTCTCTCTTGCTCGCTCGGAGATCTCACGGACACAACAGTCACACCACACACACACACACACACGTACAGAGCTAAACATACTTACTTTCATACATCACATGTACTGTGACATGTTAGATTTACACTGAGTGTACAAAACATTAAGAACATCTGCTCTTTCCATGACATAGACTGACCAGGTGAAAGCTATGATCCCTTATTGATGTCACTTGTTAAATCCACTTCAATCAGTGTAGATGAAGGGGAGCAGACAGGTAAAAAAAAGTATTTTTAAGTCATGAGACAATTGAGACATGGCTTGTGTATGTGTGCCATTCAGAGGGTGAATGGGCAAAATATTTAGGTGCCTTTGAACGGGGTATGGTAGTAGGTGCCAGGTACGCCGGTTTGTGTCAAGAACTACAACGCTGCTTGGTTTTTCACGCTCAACAGTTTCCTGTGTGTATCAAGAATGGTCCACCACCCAAAGGACATTAAGCCAACTTGACACAACTGTGGAGTCAACATGGGCCAGCATCCCGGTGGAATGCTTTTGACACCTTGTACAGTCCATGCCCCTGACTAATCGAGGCTGTTCTCAATATTAGGAAGATGTTCCGAGTGTTTGGTATACTCACTGTATGATGAAATGAAAAATTGGCCTTTATACTGAAGTCATAATGTTCTATGTTTGCCTGACTGTTTGTGATGGGGTAGGAGTGAACAGTGTGTTCCATAAGATGGACTGTGATCGCTCAGTGGTGGAGGACTTGCTGGGCTCGTCCTCTGGCATCCGGGAGAACAACATCATGACCTACCTGGGTCTGGTGGAGCAGAGGACCAACCAGCTGCTCACCATGCAGGCCTTCCTCAACTCCAGGGTAGCTAACATGCACACCCAGAATCACTCCTATTGGCCCATATCAGTCTAGCCTGGTCCCAGATCTATTGGCAAGACGGCACAAACAGATCTGGGATCAGTCTACTATCCATCTGTATGTGCACGCATATCACAGACTGTACCATGTATGTATCCCTCTCTCTGTTTCTCACAGGATCTTGATAAGGAGTATGACCCAAAAGACCTTGCCCYATTTCTACTAGGTCAGAACCCTGAGGTTCCCAGACAAAATATCATCATACAGCCTCCTGTCACTGGGTTGGTACTTTTGTGTTATGATTTGAGCTTATTTAACCTGTGTGGCTGTGTCTTACCTGATGTGTGTGATTGTGCTCCTCAGGGATGACTATGACACAGAGGAGTCTCCTCTCACTGATGAGGAAGAGCGGCCTCTCTCCCAGGGAGAACTACGCCAGAGAATCATGAAAGGGGTGAGCTATGACAAATATTCACATTCACTTACATCTTAACACACAGACTTCCTTTAAATATCCTTGTACTATAGGATATTTCTGCTGCGAAATATTTTCTTAATTTTTTCTTCATCTTGATCACCTACGTAACTAATAAGGCTGTCAGTGAAGTTGAAACCATTATGACGTAATGCAKTGTACTTTCAACATCAATGCTTTCTCCTATGTGCCTGTTATATGTACATTTTACACAGGTCCTGCTAAAGGAGGGATCAGTGCGTCACGCAGGAGCAAGGAGAAAGATGAGTGTTCCGTCCAACAGCCATCCGCGCTCCCTAGAGGCCTGAGAGGAGCGGCACACAAGGAGACAGATATATCCAGATGGTTTTGTCTAGAAGAGATACAGCTTGGTCAAAATGTACGCAGCCGTTTAGGAGAATTCATGCAGCAGTTTAGGAGAATTAATGCAGGAGTTTAGGAGAATTGATGCAGGAGTTTAGGAGAATTAATGCAGGAGTTTAGGATAATTCATGTAGCAGTTTAGGAGAATTAATGCAGGAGTTTAGGATAATTCATGTACAGTTAGGAGAATTAATGCAGAGTTTAGGATAATTCATGTAGCAGTTAGGAGAATTAATGCAGGAGTTTAGGAAATTAATGCAGGAGTTTAGGAGAATTGATGCAGGATTTAGGAGAATTGATGTAGCAGTTTAGGAGAATTAATGCAGGAGTTTAGGAGAATTAATGCAGGAGTTTAGGAGAATGAATGCAGGAGTTTAGGAGAATGAATGTAGCAGGTTAGGAGAATTAATGTGGCAGGTTAGGAGAATTAATGTAACAGGTTAGAAGAATTAGGTTACGGTTAGGATAAGGGTTAGTATTAGGATTAGCCAAAAAATAAATCTACTTTTGATGTCAATTTGATAAAAGCTATATCCCATCTAGATGTGACCTTTCTAGCCACCCCCACCCGATGAAGGACCTCATCCTAGGAAGAATAGCAGATTTTGTTTTCTAGTGTTATCACCTGAATTTCAACCATGATCAAATGACCAAATGTCACCATTTTAGTTCTGATTTAATATATGGTAGATAGTATTACTTGTACTTCTATATCTCCTTTTTAATAATATGATGCTGCATCATTACGGTCTGTTACAATATAAGTGTGATTTGTTTAGCTTGAACTAATTAGGTTAGGAGATATAAAGACTTCTCTCAGTCTGGCAGCCAGCTGGTCTTTTGATGTGTCATATGCCATCTGGCTTTGATTATTCAAGTCTGGTCTCAATACATCCCCTGCTGCCKTGCTCTCAGAGGCTGAAGTTCTCCAACTGAACACAAGGGGGCACTGCTTTTCCAATCATTGAAACTTGTTTAACCATTTTCATATCTACAAGTTTGATCATCAATATTTGTAGGATATGTTTTCTCCCTTTTTCAAATAGATTAGGAACTATATATAAAATGTTCCTGTGATCCAAAGATAAAATTCCAAACACTTTGTTTTAATCTTTATATTTAAACACCATGTAGTCTCTGCAGCCACTTATTCCATACAATAGGACAATTAGGAAAGGAATAGATTTATTTTAAGAAACTTTTTGTTTGAGGTTATCCAACATAATCAAGAGTCAACAAAGAGTGTTACTTTAGTTAGGCTAGCTTTGAAAGGTCTCCATTGAATGGTCTCACATGGATTACACATGACTTACATTTTTTATTTTTTATTTTTTTATTTAACTAGGCAAGTCAGTTAAGAACAAATTCTTATTTTCAATGACGGCCTAGGAAAAGTGGGTTAACTGCCTTGTTCAGGGGCAGAACGACAGATTTGTACCTTGTCAGCTCGGGGATTGGAACTTGCAACCTTTCGGTTACTAGTCCAACGCTCTAACCACTAGGCTACCCTGCCGCTCCATGCTGACCAGACCGCTTGCAGTCCGCCATCGCACGCATGCTGATTTTGTTCACCCACACCAGATGCGATCAGGACAAGCAGGTTGAAATATCATAACGAACTCTGAACCAACTATATTAATTTGGGGACAGGTTGAAAAGCATTAGACATTCATGGCAATTTAGCTAGCTAGCTTGCTGTTGCTAGCTAATTTGTCCTGGGATATAAACATTGGCTTATTATTTTAACTGAAATGCACAAGGTCCTCTACTACGACAATTAATCCACAGGTAAAAGGGTAAACCGAGTTAGTTTTTAGTAATCTCTCCTCTTTCAGGCTCTTCTTTTTCTTTGGACTTTATATGGCGGTTGGCAACCAACTTTAAGGTGCATTACCACTACCAACTGGACAGGAGTGTGGACCTCAGTTCATCTTTCAATCACCCATGTGGGTACATGTTCCTAAAAACCAATGAGGAAATGAGACAGGTGGGACATGCAGCACGTCAAGCCTCACAAATAGAACCGAGTTCTATTTTAGCGCCTGGCTACACAGACTCTCGCGAGCAYTGTGGGTGCAATAATTAATTAACATGTAACTACATTTATTTTGCAACACGAACAGTGTGGTCAGCATGTTATATGCATCTTTCTACTTTTAGGGACATCCTTGTATAAGTGAACGGGGAGGAGACATGTTAAGTCAATGTACAGAAGGTTTACATAGAGACAGATCTGACGTATACAGTACCAGTCAAACTGTAGACACACCTACTCATTCAGGGTTTTTCTTTATTTGTACTATTTTCTACATTGTAGAATAATAGTGAAGACATCAAAACTATGAAATAACAAAAAAGTGTTAAACAAATCAAAATATAGATTCTTCAAAGTAGCCACCCTTTGCCTTGATTGACAGCTTTGCACACTCTTGGCATTCTCTCAACCAGATTCATGAGGAATGCTTTTCCAGCAGTCTTGAAGGAGTTCCCACATATGCTGAGCACTTGTTGGCTGCTTTTCCTTCACTCTCCTTGGTCAAATAGCCCTTACACAGCCTGGGGGTGTGTTTTGGGTCATTGTTCTGTTGAAAAACAAATGATAGTCCCACTAAGWGCAAACCAGATGGWATGGCGTATCGCTYCAGAATGCTGTGGTAGCCATGCTGGTTAAGTYTGCCTTGAATTCTAAATAAATCACAAACAGTGTCTCCAGCAAAGCACCATCACACCTCCTCCATGCTTCACGGTCAGAACCACACATGCGGAGATCATCCGTTCACCTACTCTGCGTCTCACAAAGACATGGCGGTTGGAACCATAAATCTCAAATTTGGACTCATCAGACCAAAGGACAGATTTCCACCGGTCTAATATTCATTGCTCGTGTTTCTTGATCCAAGCAAGTCTCTTCTTATTATTGGTTTCTGTGCAGCAATTCGACCATGAAGGCCTGATTCCTCTAAACAGTTGATGTTGAGATGTGTCTGTTATGTGTCTGAACTCTATGAAACATTTATTTGGGTTGAAAACTGAGGCTGGTAACTCTAATGAACATATCCTCTGCAGCAGAGGTAACTCTGTGTCTACCTTTTCTGTGTTGATCCTCATGTGAGCCAGTTTCATCATAGAGCTTGATGGTTTTTGCGACTGCACTTGAAGAAACATTCAAAGTTTTTGAAATGTTCTGCATTGACTGACCTTCATGTCTTAAAGTAATGATGGACTGTCATTTCTCCTTGCTTATTTGAGCTGCTTTTGCCATAATATGCACTTAGTCTTTTACCACATAGGGATATCTTATGTATACCACCTTACAACACAATTGATTGGCTTAAACACATTAAGAAGGAAAGAAATTCCACATGTWAACTTTTAACAAGGCACACCTGTTAATTGAAATGCATTCCAGATGACTACCTCAAGAAGCTGGTTGAGAGAATGCCAAGAGTGTGCAAAGCTGTCGTCAAGGCAAAGGGTGGCTGCTTTGAAGAATCTCAAATATAAAATATATTTTGGTTTAACACTTTTTTGGTTACTACATGATTCCATATGTGTTATTTCATAGTTTTGATGTATTCACTATTATTCTACAATGTAGAAAATAGTACAAATAAAGAAAAACCCTTGAATGAGTAGCTGTGTCCAAACTTTTGACTGCTACTGTATATCTATCACTGGAGTAAGTGTGGTTGCATGTGCATGATTCCATATGGAGAGATTGGACAGCACTTTGTAAGGAAGAGAGACTGTTACACAATTAGCATTTATGACTTGGTTTGCACAAAATAATCCACTCTGAAGCTCCACTGTGTGACTATGAAAACAGATTATCAAAGTTAAAAGAGGAGCTATGAAAAAAAAGGGAGGGCAAGAGAGATGAGATGGAGGCGGTTGTTTGCTTTGAAATCCAACTCTTACTGAGCCCCCTCCACTCCCAACTAAATTCTCTGTGCGAATGGCTCGCTTCATTGCCATAGAAACCTTCCCTTTAATCACAACTGAACCTAATTTCCTCCTCCCGACAAATGCTCCAGAGGGGTATCCTACAAAGCAGGATTAATGAATTAGGCAGCTAACTCTGATAAACATCTACAAATAACTATTGATTTTCTAGTTCAACAAGAAAGCTACATTTGGATACGTGTTTTTGATTGTTGGGTCAATTAGACCATTCCTATTTCAAGGTTATCTTTTTAAAACATAGAAAGTTTTTTCAAAATATTTCAGCAAGTTAGCTGGCTAACTCATTGATCCTGCTTTGTAGTATACCCCTCTGATTGCCCTGGGACACCACCTGCACCAGCCAGTCCCTGGCCCAGTCCCAAGGCCCACTTCCTACTCTCTACGCCCTACCTACCAGCAGACCAACATCGCACTCTCTACGCCCTACCTACCAGCAGGTCACCACCGCACTCTCTACGCCCTACCTACCAGCAGGTCACCACCGCACTCTCTACGCCCTACCTACCAGCAGGTCACCACGCACTCTCTACGCCCTACCTACCAGCAGGTCACCACCGCACTCTCTACGCCCTACCTACCAGCAGGTCACCACCACACTCTCTACGCCCTACCTACCAGCAGGTCACCACCACACTCTACGCGACCCTACCTACCAGCAGCCACCACCACACTCTCTTACGCCTAACCTACCAGCAGGCCACCACCGCACTCCCTACTCTTCCTCTTCTCTTTTCACCTATTCCCCTTCCTATTTTCCTTGTGTTATTCCTCTCATGCTCTTTCCATTTACTTATCTACCTTCTGCCCCAACTAACCTTTTTTTGCGGTCTCCTCTGGTTAAGCTATTCTTCTTACCCTTCATACTTTTTTGGTATATTTAGTTCACATCAAGATTGCGATTAGTCTCAGATAAGACATAAAGCAGCTAAGTTGGACTTTTCTGAGAAACATTTATAACACTCACCAGACCCACATCTATACACACACACACTATTTATCGCTCTCTTTCTCTCTCTCTTAATCTAACTTTCCAAACTGGCTTGTATTCTGTTCATTTGTTACTTTTGTATCTCAACCTTCTTATTCCCTTACGTCTGTAACAGTCAATGTCCCTTATCGTCGTTAACAGTCAATGTCCCTTATCGTCTTTACAGTCAATGTCCCATTATCGTCTTTACAGTCAATGTCCCTTATCGTCTGTTACAGTCAATGTCCCTTATCGTCTGTTTCAGTAAATGTCCCTTATCGTCCTGTAACAGTCAATGTCCCTTAATCGTCTGTTACAGTCAAGTCCCTTATCGTCTGTACATCAATTCCCTTATGTCTTTACAGTCAAATGTCCCTTATCGTCTGTAACAGTCAATGTCCCTTATCGTCTGTTACAGTCATGTCCCTTATCGTCTGTTACAGTCAATGGTCCCTTATCGTCTGTTACAGTCAATGTCCATCGTCTGTTAGTCAATGTCCCTTATCGTCTTGTAACAGTCAATGTCCCTTATCGTCTGTTACAGTCAATTCCCTTATCGTCTGTTACAGTCAATGTCCCTTATCGTCTTTACAGTCAATGTTCCTTACTCTGCATCAATGCCCTTATCGTCTTTACAGTCAATGTTCCTAATCGTCTGTTACAGTCAAGTCCCTTATCGTCTGTAACAGTCAATGTCCCTATCGTCTTTACAGTCAATGTCCCTTATCTTTGTTACATCAAGTTCCTTATCGTCTGTTACAGTCAATATGTCCTTATCGTCTTTACATCCATTCCCTTATCGTCTTTACAGTCAATGTCCCTTATCGTCTGTTACAGTCAATGTCCCTTATCGTCTTACAGTCAATGTCCTTATCGTCTGTTACAGTCAATTTTCCAGATATCAGTCTTTACAGTCAATGTCCCTTATCGTCTGTTACAGTCAATGTCCCTTATCGTCTGTTACAGTCAATGTCCCTTATCGTCTGTTACAGTCAATGTTCCATATCATCTGTTACAGTCAATGTCCTGTTTTCTACTCATTTGGTTCTCTTGTCACAATAGGTCTAGTCAAAATGGCACTTAATTTCTTTACATAATACTTGCATGCAATTTGTCTTTACTTTCCAAATACATTTAGCTAAGTGTATGCTACAACATCTTTTCATCTCACCTGGTAGGATTCAGTGTTTGTATCGCATGTTAACAACAAGAGAGTACAATGGCTTTTTATTGCTCAGATAAACCACCTCCCTTCACAAAAAAAAACAAAGATTGAGAGACCATTTATTTACAACAACTCTGTGATCTGCACTCTCCACCAGTACCTTAAAAGACTCTCAGCCTTTTCCCTTTTCCATCGCTCTCTCTTTCCTTCTCAGTTTGTTTATTTGGGCATTGTGCCAGGTATTTCCCTAGTCTGCCTGCTGCTCCAGAATGCTACCTCCCCCTTAAGAGCCCAGAGCCCTCCCCTCTCCCCCTCCAATTCACCTACCAGTATGTGTTGCCAGACAACCAGCCGACCAAGAGGTCTGGAGCAGTCACTCTCTCTGACCAATCAGGTTGCAGTGTTTATTTTCAAATAGTTGATTGAACGTTGTCCACAAGCACTGTGTCTTCAGATACCATTTTATTAATGTTCTGTTTAAAGTTTTATCCTCAAACTGAAGGGTCAGTTTTCCAGGCTTTCTGTATTTTTGGGGGGATTTTGCGATTACCGCTATCTATCCTTGTTCCACCCTTCATAGACTAAGAAGCACATACAGGCAGTCTACCACTGAGCGGCAGCACTAGCTTACAGCTGCACAGGTCACAGGTCACAAGAAAGAAAGGCTGCCGGGTAGCAGCTGCTAAGCAATCTAGCTCGTTTACCTGTGGCTCATTTGTGACCGACTTTGTGATTGACATAGGTGTCCGGTAATGTGATTATACGTTATATCATTATCAATGCCACTGTTCTGAGTACACTAAAGTCATGATAGTCATCACTTTTCAGTAGTACATGTTCTAAATGAAAAAGCAAGCAATGTTCATATGGTCTCTTTTATGTTCCATCGGCCTATGAGAGGGCATACATTCATTCATTAAATACTTGTGTGCTCTGGTAGACTTAAAAACCCTCAGTTTGTGGTAAATGTTGAAATGACAAAGTCGGCTGGAAACAGATAAAGCCCTGGGTTAGGTTAAACATTAGTCTTGATCAGCCTTCTGAGTTTCAGTTCACTTCATGCTGTCGTGTACAGGAAGTTTCCTCATGAATGATTACAGCTGCCCTCCATTTCACAGGCTGCTAAGGGGGTCTCCATTTTGTGTGTCTGAGGAGCCATGTAATTCCTCTGAGCCCCAACTTGTTTATTTCACCATGTGCACTGGAGACCACTGCTTTGTATGAAGGGTCCGTATTCCCAGTTATTACAGATCCAAACGTGTATTCTCTTATTCCTCCTTGCATGGGTCCTTTTATTCCACTTGAGCCTCCCTATCTCTCGGCCAGCCCTGCTCCTTCCTCTATAATTTCTTCGTGCCCWCTCCTCTCGGCTCCCATCGGTTCCTCCCCCACCCTATCCTCTGTGTCCCTCCTCTTCTCTGCTCTCTGCTTGCTGTGCAGATGGTTCTTTGTTGGTGCTTCATAATAGGGCTGAGGTCAGTGTGGCCTAACATTAACACATGCATATTACTCTGTAGTACACCATCATTTCCCCTTCTATGTTTGCTTTTCTACAATGTCTCCGAAACTACTGCACCACCAACGTTTTAGAATAAACAGAATGTCAGTCTCTCCCTACCTTGGTGATGAGGAAGTAGCCTTATAAAACCTAGATAAAACTCTAGCCAGTAAGTCACCCCACATTTAAACTGTAATGGCTGTGACTAAAAGGAAGATCATGTCTGAGTTACCAATAGTCACAATTTACCTATTACATCAAAAGCTAGTCTAATCTAGACATGGTAATAGGGGATGTTAAATCTGATCTTCTGGAGAAGGAAATGCGAATGAACCATCTGTTCTGGGATCCCAGTGCCTCACCATTGGTCATACTTATTGGTCACCATTGGTCACCATTATTGAGCCAGTAGCCACTGATTCATAGTTCAACATTATCCTGATTGAGAGAACAAATGGGAGAGTTATTTGCATTTTGCAAATTTCTCAGAAAGCTGTTCTGAGAAAAAGTGAAAAATACATTTGAGAGCAAACAAAATATGGTTAAAWWWWTWTTTTTTTTTAAGCTTTACAAAAGAACCCTCAAGGTAAGATTTATGAATGTAGTTGTAGGTTCTGAGGAAAAGGGAGGTGAGGTGGTCCACCAATGAAATGTCTCTGGGCAGGGATTACACAGACCAATAGGCCTCAGTAAAGTGCAGGTAGAGTGAAGGCGCGAAAGCTAAAGGGAGGAGTGCTTGGGAGCAACTCTGAATTAGTGGAAATTTCCACTTTCCTTGCAAGGCAGGGGTGTGGGTGGAGCTTGAGATGGAATAAGGTGGTGTTGTACAAACACAGGGCACATGGAGTCATTCCCAGTTCTCCTTACTTTAGCCATTAACCTTTTTCTCTACCACAATCTCTGTAATAAATCTCACTATCTATGTATAGGTTACTCCTTCTACCTGCCACAGACTTTTGCACTTGGGGAGCGTGACAAAACACCAAMAATAGAGTACTATCAGGTTTTTAAAATAGCGCTCAGCAGGTAGCCCTATTGGGTTGAAGTATGTTTTGTTTCTCTCCTTGCTCTTCCATCCAGTACTTTTGCCTCTCTCTCATTTACCTTTTCTGTCTCATCACAACTATTTTAGTAATAGCCAAAATAAAAGGCGGCATCGATTCTGCAAACTGGTCCACGCAGTACCTGTACTTGTCATTTCGTTCCTCTCTCCTTTAATGCTAATTTGACAAAACGAGAGATTAAATCGATTACATGCTTCAATGTACCTGACACCTTTTAAATAACCAGGACACCTCCATGTAAGGGCCAAAGGGACACATTCCAGGAGGTATCCAGCCATGAGTTTTTGTATGTTTACAGGCTTAAAGGGAAATGAAAAAAACAAAATCAACTTCATATTCACTATCTCCAGCACCACCCCAAGATCAGTATATGTGAAAGTGGCACGTTTTGTGGGAAAACAGATAGAGGAAGATAAGCGTTTCCAATGACATCATCGGTGTGCATCATGTGATTTTATCCAATTATGAGTAGGCATTGCTTACTAATTGCCTGTTAATTGTATACTAATTGGTTGATGAGGTCATTGGAAACACTTATCTTTCTCTATCTTTTTTACTACAAAACACAGAAAAGCGCCATTTTCACATATGTTGATGTTGGGCTGGTGCTGGAGATGCTCAAAATGAAATTGAACAATTTAGAAATTTTTCTTTAAAGGAATCCGAGAATACATCATGCAAGACAAATAACGTTGGTGAAGGTAGCAATCATAGGTCTTTTCATTATTGGACTGGCAGTGGTTCCGGATTTTCTGGAAACCCGATTTGCCGTTGCTAAAGATACAGAGATTTCTGCGCATGTGCATGATTTTTAGCTGCTGGCCAGTGCCCATTCCACTGCCTACGTAGCTGCTGCTCAGTGCTCCGCTGCCATTTCCCCCTCCTTGATCAGTGATGATTATTGCATGTATTCATGGAACTGTGTATGACCAACACCACTGTTGCCACTGATAGCAGAGACTGAGGGGTCCCCGCTGGCACATCCACTGTCTCGGAATTATTCAGAGGTTCTGTACACTCTGTCACAGTATAGAAGTTAATTTATATGTTGTCCTGATTCTCTATTGGATTTGCCTGGGATCCCTAGAAAGCCATTCAGAGTGTACGGGACACCGCTGTTCAGAAGAATAGAGCCCAGTTAGCCCCCGCCAATTCTTCCAATTATGGGGACCATTCCCCCTCCTAATCCTGACCTCTGCTCTTTGATGCCCCCACCCCTGCTCTCCCCTCAAGCACCGACATTCCATGGATCAGGTTACAGTCTTTTGTCTTCCTGTTTTTCAGGTGTGATTGTGAGCAACTCCTCTTTGTGTTTATTCAGATTTTTGTGAAAATCTGAAGAAGGTTGTGGTGGAGGGGATCCTTGTTGGCCAAACCACTCACTTTTGCCTCTCATTCTAAAACTAAAGATCAACTTCTTGAGCACAAAGACTATATGCTCTCTGGTCTAGACGGTTATAAAGATTATCTGTGGCACTGCATCAGTTCATAAATAATGTTCCATTATAGCTTTCCAAGTTGAGTAGCAACTGTGAAGAAAATACCCTCACTGTGTCAGAGTATGAAATGGAATACTGCCCATGATTATGAGACCTTCTCCTGCAAACCTAAAATGATGACAGCTCTCACAACAGTAAACAGCATACAGATGTTGCTCTCACTCTCTCTTCAGTCTCTGCTTGAACTCAGTCTTTTTAAGTGAACCTCTACCTCTAGTAACCTACAGGGACCAGCAGGAGGACATTTCTGGAAGAGGTCCAGTATCTATGGAAACAAGTTGAGGTGGTAGGCATACAAAAGAGAGAGAAAAATGACAGGAAATGATCTCACAAACACTCAAACACTCCCCCTCTCTGATTGCAGGGACTGACTGCTTTTATTAGGCAGTTAGACTGCTTCTTTTCTGGATCCGGACTACTACTGTGAAGAGACACTAACACACACTTTCTAAAACACACACACATTATTCTTAGTAATGTAATGTAGTATTATAATATTGTAATGTAATGAAGGAGCAATGTAAATGTGTATAATGCACACTGTTTTGTTTGATAATGTTTTGTCTCTGGACCCCCAGGAAGAGTAGCTGCTGCCTTGGCAACAGCTAATGGAGATTCTAATAAACTACTAAATACACACAGAGTGGGATCGTTAGATTGCAGATGTCTGTTTCAGTGCTCTGTGGTCTCCACATGGTCTTCATTTCTAAAATGAAAGGAGCACTGGAACTATGTCAGCCTTCATTGAATGCATTTCCTTTGCTATCTTCAATTGATAAAAAAAACATTCATATTTATCAGTGCATTGATGATCAAGAAATATTGGGAAGTATTTAATTAAACTATTAGTGTTAGTATTTACCAGTTAATTACTATGTCATTTATTTATGTTGGACACAATATTTGTCCTCTTATATTTGTTCCCAGACACAAACCCCAATGGACTGAGATAACCCAGCATCACTCTGACACAGCCCGTTGATCTCTCCATGTAATTATAGCTGCTTGACACCAGTCATAATTACATTTTAGTCAAACGTGGGATTTATGACTGAATGAGCACTCTGAGGCTAAATCAAATTAAGCTTTTGTATGCTGGTGAACCAGCCAGCCAGGCTATTTTACTCTTGTGAGTGCCCTAAAAATAAAGGCTGGGCCTTCATTTAACAATTGTTTGATATAGTTAATATCAAGAGTGCACATGCATGAGTCCCTATAATTTATACCTGAGAGTAGGAATATCCAAGCTATGGATATGAAAGATGTAGTAGTGTCAGCAAAAATCCAAATAATCTCATAAATTGTCGCTCTTGTTACTGTTACTATATCCTTTTAAAGGTTGTTTCAGCCTAATACAAAAGAGGGATGTTCAAGCACATTAATCTTTCGGAATAAAAATAATCCCCATTTTGGACCACCAAATCAAAGTTTATTAGTCGCAGGTGCAGAAAAACTCTTTGTTATCAAATTTGAAGAATTCGCTATCGTATTAGATTCCAATTAAAGGAGGGCCATCTCTCAAATATATTGTGTGTACCTGAAGAGAAGCAAATGAAAATACCCAGACTTTGACACGAGCTGTTACAACACAATGTTAATAATCCCCCACTTTTTGTGGGCAGTTAAGCATGTTCAGTGGGATGGCTCTGGGCCTGTGATGCCATGTGTAGCCACTCCCAGTGAGATGAGTGAGAAATGGAACAGAAGTGCTGGGCTCACCTTAAATGACCCTGGAGAGAGGAAACAGGCGTGATCTGAGAAATTAAGTATTGCTTTCTATCATATTTGGTGCCCACCCTACCATTTTAGAGGGGGACAAATTCATAATAGTAAAAATAATTAAAACTGTTCTTAATACCATGATACTAATAAACAACATGTAACATTCAGTGCCTTGCAAAACTATTTTATTGTGTTACAAAGTGGGATTAAAATGTATTTAATTGTAATTTTTGTCAACAATCTATAAAACATATGTAATGTTAAAGTGGAAGAAAAATTATATTAAAAAATGATAATAATCAAAAAGTTAAACTAAAATATATTTGTTACATAAGTATTCAGCTCCCTGAGTCAATACATGTTAGGAACACCTTGGGCATCGATTACAGCTATATGTCTTCTTGGGTAAGTGTATAAGAGCTTTGCACACCTGGATTGTGCAATATTTGCCCATTATTATTTTCTAAATTCTTTAAGCTCTTTCAAGTCTTGCCATAGATTTTCAAGCATATTTTAAGTCAAAACTGTAACTTGGCCACTCAGGAACAGGAAGAAGCAGGTTTTCCTCTAGGATTTTGCCTGTGCCATCCCGTTTCTTTTTATGCTGGAAAACTCCCCAGTATTTTCCAATGCCAAGCATACCTATACCATGATGCAGCCACCACCATGCTTAAAAATAAGGAAGCAGTTACTCAGTGATGTGCTATGTTGGATTTGCTCCAAACATAAGGTTTCGCATTTAGGCCAAAYGTGTATTCCTTTGCAGTGTTTTTTTGCATATAAGATGCATGTTTTCAAATATTTGTATTCTGTATATTTGTATTCTTCTTTTCACTCTGTCATTTAAGTCATTATTGTGGAGTCACTACAATGTTGTTGATCCATCCTCTGTTTTCAATGAACTCTGTAAAATGTAAAATGTAAAACTAATGGCCTCATGGTAACATCCCTGAGCAGTTTCATTCCTGTCCTGCAGCTTAGTTCAGAAGGATGACTGTATCTTATGATGTGTCTGGGTGGTTTAATACATTTACATTTTACATTTAAGTCATTTAGCAGACGCTCTTATCCAGAGCGACTTACAAATTGGTGCATTCACCTTATGACATCCAGTGGAACAGCCACTTTACAATAGTGCATCTAAATATTTTAAGGGGGGGGGGGTGAGAAGGATTACTTTATCCTATCCTAGGTATTCCTTAAAGAGGTGGGGTTTCAGGTGTCTCCGGAAGGTGGTGATTGACTCCGCTGTCCTGGCGTCGTGAGGGAGTTTGTTCCACCATTGGGGGGCCAGAGCAGCGAACAGTTTTGACTGGGCTGAGCGGGAACTGTACTTCCTCAGTGGTAGGGAGGCGAGCAGGCCAGAGGTGGATGAACGCAGTGCCCTTGTTTGGGTGTAGGGCCTGATCAGAGCCTGGAGGTACTGAGGTGCCGTTCCCCTCACAGCTCCGTAGGCAAGCACCATGGTCTTGTAGCGGATGCGAGCTTCAACTGGAAGCCAGTGGAGAGAGCGGAGGAGCGGGGTGACGTGAGAGAACTTGGGAAGGTTGAACACCAGACGGGCTGCGGCGTTCTGGATGAGTTGTAGGGGTTTAATGGCACAGGCAGGGAGCCCAGCCAACAGCGAGTTGCAGTAATCCAGACGGGAGATGACAAGTGCCTGGATTAGGACCTGCGCCGCTTCCTGTGTGAGGCAGGGTCGTACTCTGCGGATGTTGTAGAGCATGAACCTACAGGAACGGGCCACCGCCTAATACATCATCCACAGCCTAATTATTAACTTGACCATGCTTAAAGAGATATTACATGTCTGATTTGTTATTGTTACCCATCTACCAATCACTGCCCTACTTTATGAGGCTTTCGAAAAGCTCCCTGGTCTTTGTAGTGGAATCTGTGCTTGAAATTCAATACTTGACTGGGGGAACTTACAGTTGTTTTATGTATGGGGGACAGAGGTAGGGTTAGTCATTCAAAAATAATATCAACCCCTATTATTTCACACAGAATAAGTCCACGTAACTTATTATGTGATTTGTTAAGCCACATTTGACTCCTGAATGAATTTAGGCTCGCCTAAACAAAGGGTCTGAATACTTATGCACTGACTATATTTTAGTTATGAATTTTTTATTTTGTGTCGATTGTTGACAAAAATGACAATTAGATCCATTTTAATCCCACTTTGCAACACAATAAAATTGGGAAAAATCCAAGGGGTCTGAACACTTTTGCAAGGGACTGTATCAGAGGCAAACTGGAGTTATTGTGTTTTAGATTAGAAGCATTGATTGCATGTCTGGGTCGGGGTAGAGGGGGTTGACAAACGTACTTTGCACTATGAGTGAGTCTGCATTATACTGGAACAGATGCTCAGTGTAGCACCATTTGCAACACAATAGCCCCCACACAACATGCTAAATGAAACAGTGGCCATAAACAACAAAAGTGTCCAAAGTGGCTTGGCGCGGTTTGTGCGAGTGTGTGCGCATGTATTTTTGTGTGTGTGGGTGCAGCGAGGTTTCACACACACAGACACACACATGCAGACAGAAGATGAATAAAATACACTGCCCAGACCCTATCCCGACCTTTAACCAAATTATCACTATCTGTGGGTTGGCAAACAGCAACCTCAAATATGTCTAATTCTAATTCATAAAAGCATCCAGGTGTTACAAAGAATCAACTTTAAACATATGTATGAACCACAGGACGCTGCTGAGAGCATGTGTTTGATGTATTTGATATCATTCTACTAATTCCGCTCCAGCCATTACCACTAGCCAGATCTCCCCAATTAAGGTGCCACCAACCTCCATTGGTGTCACGCCCTGGCCTTAGTTATCTTTGTTTTCTTTATTATTTTAGTTAGGTCAGGGTGTGACATGGGGGATGTTTGTGTTTTTTTGTCTAGTCTAGGGTGTGTGTATTGTCTAGGGGGTTTTGGTAGAGTTCATAGGGTTGTGTTCAGTGTAGGTGTTTATGTAAGTCTATGGTTGCCTGGATTGGTTCTCAATTAGAGACAGCTGTCTATCGTTGTCTCTGATTGAGAGTCATATTTAGGCAGCCATAGGCGTTAGGTAGGTTGTGGGTAATTGTCTATGTGTAGTGTTTAGTGTCAGCACTATTTGTTTATATAGATTCACGGTTGTTTTGTTAGTTTGTAAAAGTGTTTGTTTCGTCTTCATTATAAAGAGAAGATATATCATTATCACGCTGCGCCTTGGTCCTCTCTTTCACCTAACCACGATCGTGACAATTGGTATGAACCTGAAAAGGACAAAAGACATTATGGCAGCTTCATTAAATAGTAAAACAGTCTTAACGTCAACAGTGAAGAGGCGACTCCGGGATGCTGGCCTTCTAGGCAGAGTACCTCTGTCTAGTGTCTGTGTTCTTTTGCCCATCTTCATCTTGTCTTTTTATTGGCCAGTATGGGATATGGCTTTTTCTTTACAACTCTGCCTAGAAGGCCAGCATCCCGGAGTCGCCTCTTCACGGTTGACATTGAGACGGGTGTTTGCGGGTAGTATTTAATTAAGCTGCCAGTTGAGGACTTGTGAGGCATCTGTTAGTCAAACTAGACACTCTAATGTACTTGTCCTCTTGCTCAGTTGTGCACCGGGGCCTCCCACTCCTCTTTCTATTCTGGTTAGAGCCAGTTTGCACTGTTCGGTGAAGGGAGTAGTACACAGCGTTGTACGAGATCTTCAGTTTCTTGGCAATTTCTCACAAGGAATAACCTTCATTTCTCAGAACAAGAATAGACTGACGAGTTTCAGAAGAACGTTATTTGTTTCTGGCCATTTTGAGTCTGTAATCGAACCCACAAATGATGATGCTCCAGATACTCAACTAGTCTAAAGAAGGCCAGTTTTATTGCTTCTTTAATTAGCACAGTCTTCAGCTGTGCTAACATAATTGCAAAGCGTTTTCTAATGATCAATTAGCCTTGATCAACTTGGATTTGCTAACACAACGTGCCATTGGAACACAGGAGTGATGGTTGCTGATAACGGGCCTCTGTACGCCTATGTAGATAATCCATTAAAAATCAGCCATTTCCAGCTACAATAGTCATTTACAACATTAACAATGTCTACACTGTATTTCTGTTCAATTTGATGTTATTTTAATGGACAAAAAAAATGATTTTCTTTCAAAAACAAGAACATTTCTAAGTGACCCCAAACTTTTTTTGAACGGTAGTGTACATATGAGATGAGTAATGCAAAATATGTAAACATTATTGAAGTGACCAGTGTTCCATTATTAAAGTAGCCAGTGATTCCAAGTCTATATATATATAAGGCAGCAGCCTCTAATGTGCTCGTGATGGCTATTTAACTGAATTTAATAGTCTGAATAGTCTGAAAGCTGTTTTTCAGTCTCTCTGTCCCAGCTTCGATACACCTGTACTGACCTAACCTTCTGGATGATAGCGGGGTGAAAGTGGCTCGGGTGGTTGTTGTCCTTGAGGATCTTTTTGGCCTTTTGGCCTTGGATGCTGTAGGTATCCTGAAAGGCATGTAGTTTGCCACCGGTGATGTGTTGGGCAGACCGCACCACCCTCTGGAGAGCCCTGCGGTTGCGGGCGGTGCAGTTGCTGTACCAGGCGGTGATACAGCTCAACAGGATGCTGTCAATTGTGCATCTGTAAAAGTTTGTGAGGGTTTTAGGTGCCAAGACAAATTTCTTCAGCCTCCTGAGGTTGAAGAGGTGCTGTTGCGTCTTCTTCACCACACTGTCTGTGTGGGTGGATCATTTCAGTTTATCAGTGATATTCAATAGTTCTTCCCGGCTGTATGTAATAGCACAAAAACATTTATGGGATAATAATGTAAGAAATAACACATACAAAACGAAATACTGCAAATACTAAGTTTCCTAAGAGCTAGAAGTATGGCAGTCCTCTCTGTCGGCGCCATTTTCATTCAGAAAATATTTGTTTCTAAACAACTCAGAAAATACTACATAGTTAATCCCATGATCACCGCCTGGTATGGCAACTGCAACTGGCAATTTGCAGTCAAAACATTATTTGTAATTATGTTTTGTCCCCTTGAACATCCGCTCAACAAAAAATCGGCCCACAGCTGAATCAATTTTATTTTTTTACATTTATTTAACTAGTATAAACCATACCATAGTATAAACCAACCATTCTGTATATTCTATTATGTCCATATTACTCATATTAGTTTTTATTACTCTTTTTTTCTTCTATCTTTTACTACTACTTGTTTTTTTAAATTGATATTGTTATTGTACTGCATTGTTGAGGAGTGTTAACTCATATTACTCATATTAGTTTTTATTACTCTTTTTTTCTTCTATCTTTTACTACTACTTGTTTTTTTTAATTGATATTGTTATTGTACTGCATTGTGGAGGAGTGTTAACAGGTGAGCATCTCCCTGTATGTGTGCACTTGATCAATAAACGTGTTCTTTTATTTTGATTCCCCATCTAATAGAAATGTGCCTGTTTGTATCCCAAGCTTTACTCTGGACCAATAATTGCAATGGTTTATATTTAGATACATGGATCACTATGAGATATACATGAGTTATTTACAGCGCAGATATGACATATTACACAGTCACAGTGAATAAGTGTAGGTAGCCTACTGGCTGTGTGCTTGTTATAGGCTTACACATGTAGCTATTTTATTCAAATACAAAATGCGGCACTTTGTTCCTGATCTTTATGTTTAAATAGAGACGTCTAACCAGCCAAGAGGTGTGGTTTACTTAGTAACTGGTTTCACATTAGCGTCGTTGTGCTGTAATCTGATACTTCTCTCTCTGAAGAAAAAGAGCGCACTGAAGACAAAGGGGATATGGGGCTTTAACGGGGTTTTATGCTTCTAGATAGGCGAAATGAGGGACAACATGCTTCGAATACAAATACATTAGTCAAAATCAAAACAAAAAAATCAAGGGGCAACAGTAGGCTTTTCATGAGAAAAATATGTTGTTGAATGTAAGCAATGCTTGCAGTCACACAAAGGGACGGTATTCATCAAAGCCACTTGAAGCACTTGGCATAGGCTATTTCTTACACGAAACGCCATTAAAATGTCAACATGTAATTAATGAGATTGAATAACAATGTTTCTAACACTAAGATAAATGACATATAAATCGACATCATGTAAAAACTTTCTTCACGCTGGTAACTTCACAGCGGAGTACACCCTTTAAATGTTTGACCATTAGGAGAAAGAAAACTGGGAGGAGCTTGATAGGCGGGACAAATTCCAAAGAGTGACAACAATCTGTCCAATTAAAACCGCTAAAACATGTTGCTTAAATTTGGATTGCCCAATCACGTTTTCAATCGACCAGCTCCATTCTAACTAATGGATTACAGTCGAGCCTAACAAACAGATGTAACTGGTTTTCATCACTCTCTTCTCCTCTTCTCAGCCTCTCACAGAAATCACTGCCAGAAACATCGAGGCATCAAACACAGTATTTATTTCGGAAACATATCATACCCTTACATTCAACTAAATATGGCTGATACCGCAGTAGACACGACCACAACTACCGAGATTTCAGCAAAGGTGAGTTCATGAATTTGACTATACGTTAGTCCACGTTACTAGCTAACGTACTCTTCACTTTAGCCTGTGTGAACACCAACTAGCTAACTTTAGCTTTTATAGCCATGTAATAACCAAATAACTTAGGMTAATGTTAGTCATTGTCAATGACTGAAACATAGTAGTTAGCAATATTGTATGTTGTTCTCAAACGTTTAACTAGTTATTTAGTTGATAAACTTTTTCGATAGCTTCATTATTTGCTTGTGACTTTGCTAGCTATGTTAGCTAGCTGGCTGGTTTGCCGTTTAATTTGCAAGCTAAATGCTAAATGTATAGTTTATTGCTAGCTAAATAACGTTAGCTAAACAATCCCTCAGAAAATAGAATGCGCTCGAGCTTCACGGTTGAGCGATGGCGGGAAGGGCTCGAGTCTTTCAGAGCGCGAGTGGAGTGTTCGCCCTAATCATGTCTGGTGAACGGCGACTCAAATTCCCGATGCCTTCCATTGTAGGCACTTTGGCAGTGGTCGGACACACTCCACTTGTAAAGATCGGTGATATAAATAGAACGCCTACTATAATTTTTTWAAACATAATCTGAACTAGAGAAGGGCTGCTTTCATTGGCAACGAGTATATAGACAAATCGTTTTGGACATGCGACAATTGTACCTATCAGTGAGCTAGCAAATCAAGTAAAACATATTTTCAGGAGCTCAAAGAGAAGAAAGAGGTTGTCGAGGAGGTGGAGGAGAAGGAGAATGGCAGCGGGGACGCACCAGCCAACGGCAATGGAACAGTGAGTTGAAGCTGAAGCTTATTCCCTCGCGAGCCTCATGGCCTTTTGTCTCGGCGCCCTCATCATGCAGGTGTTGTCAGACTCCGCCCCTACTATTTCCATGCATGCTATCCCACAGCTCTTTGTTTAGTTTGTGAAATGGCACAGATGTTTTCTCAAGAGATCGCAATTGGCCCTCATTGCGTTCCCTTCCCCTACTCTCTGGGGAATCAAGTATAAACTGGAGCATGTGCCCTGTTTTAACTCTGAAGCTTGTTGGCTGTGACTCATGGGCTATTATTTTAACTTTTTTCTGAAGACTATTCTAAATTAAGTTACTTGGATGTCATTCTGCATACGATGTACCCACATTTATATGACATATTACAAAGTTACTCAAATTCTTTGTTTCCTTTCCTCCAGCACACAAATGGTGCAGAGACAAAGACAAATGGTGCAGATGATTCTGAAGAAACCCCTGTGGGTGAGAAGGAAGAAGAGGATGGTAAGTTCATGTTTCCTTTTGGACTCGCAGCTGGATTAAAAAAACATGTTTGTTTGATACTTGTGAAGTGTCTGAAGCCCTTGTTTTTGCTTCATGTATGAAATTGATTGCAGGAGAGGGACTGGATGCAGCTAAGGATGCAGAAGAAGTTGCTGGTGAGGAGGTTGACCACCCTGTGAAGTGCCCAGCTGATGAGGGTGTTGACCACCCTGTGAAGCGCCCAGCTGATGAAGAGGTTGACCACCCTGTGAAGCTCCCAGCTGATGAGGTTGACCACCCTGTGAAGCGCCCAGCTGATGAGGAGGTATGCTTTTGTCAGATGATTTTAAAACGCAGTCAATATAATAGATTCACTTTTACCATGAGACTATCTTTATGACTGTTGTATATCTGGTCACTAAGTTCCCACTTAAAACTTGTATTTTTTCCCTTCAGGACCAAGTGGAAACAAAAAAACAGAAAACAGAAAACGGTGAATCAAAGGAAGCTGAAGTGAAGGCATAGTGCACAGAGTATGTACCCCTCCGCAACGCTGTCTACATGGCACGTTCAACTTCACCTTGTAGAGCTTGTGCTTTATGTATGCTTTACAGATTTTGTTTGTCCCCAAGATATTACATTGCACTGGAGTCCTAAAACATAGAGGCCTCTCCTCTCTTTTTATAAACTGTTATTTATTGGTTTCTTAAGCAAACGTAAAAAAACAAAACAACCTGTGCAAATAGAATCCGTGCTATTTTATCAGTTTGGTTATTTTGTATTCGTATGAGTTAAGCACATTCTCTACATAGTTAACTGCTGACCAGCTGATTCAGAGACAGACAGCTGTAACCTTCTCCACATGTTCAGGGTGACTTCTCAGATTCACTGAAGACCAAAGATAAGTTTTAAGCAGGGGCTAATGGACTATTGTTAGCATTATTAATTCAGGCTTTTTTAATCCTTTTTGTTTACTGCTGCTAGTAGTTAATCCTTTGCCAGGCTGATCTGTTAACACAACAGATGGCACAAATGGAAGAACGCCTCCATGATAAAAGACGCTTGACCCTGTTTGGGGGGCTGGCTTCTGCAATGTTAATTACCCCCTCTTAAATCTTAAGGCTTTGGTCATGTTCTGTATGCATTTCACACAAGTTTGTACCATTTGTACCCAAGATACTGTTTGTTTTTTTGGTTTCATTTTAGGTTATTATGTTATGTCTGGGTGACCCAGAAATTGTGTCTACAACGGTCTTTATCAACATCATTCCCACCCTGGTGGGAATTCCCACTCTTCTTGTGCAGTTATATTTCATGATTGCTATTTGGTTGCTTCGACCACTGCTTTGTATATTCTGGTTCTTGATGATTAAATAAATCAGTCTTGTCTTTTTACCCATTTTTTAAATTTTGCATAGACTGATAGTTCAGTGTAGCTTTTCACGTCTGTTCTTAAATAAGATGCTGAATAGCTTTTTAGTGTTATAACCAAATTACAATTGTGATACTAGTGTTTGAACTGAAAGTATATCTTATTAAATTGTCCTAGCCATGTAAGCATTGATGTCAGTTGACCTCATTTAGTATAAGTCTGAATATGAATGGTTTAGTTTGAGAAACAGGAGTAATTCTCAAGCTGATCGTTGTTACTGGGAGAGGAAAGGATTCTCATAATCTTAGCATCTGGGTTTTTCAATTGAACTGTCTGTACACATCAATCCATTGAAGTCCTCCTGACATGATGCAGTTTACAGCTCCACCTAGTGGTACAAACTGGTATTGTGGGTTGACTCCAGGCAGGGTTGATTGGTGACAATCACTACTCTGATAGAACTGTTATCACATGGTTATGTGGATGTGGGTTTTCAGGTCWGTGACCAGTTATAAAGAGTGGTTACATAATAGTGTATGTCTGAATGCGAAATACATAACTGTAAATCTAATACCAACATTTTACAAGTAAACTGATCATAAAGGAAACTTATATTATACATAATTATCTGCATAGATAGAAAACCTATAAGATGCTTGAAATTCTATGCTAAAGTTAGTTTAATAAAAAACCGCAGACCCCAAAAATGGTTATTTTAATTGAATTCTGCCCTGAGGTTAAGTAGCTGTTACAGTAACATAATATTGGAATTATGGATGAAAAAGAACCATCAGAAGACACATTTTATTGTAAAATACTAGAAATGTTATTTTGTTGATTTGAAGCAAGTTGGAACAGGATGATGGTCCTCCATACAGGTCCTGTTTCCTCACAAGAAACCAGTCAGACACATGACATCATCATGGCATGTGTCCAGTCTGTTAGGGAGGCTTTAGTGGGAGACCCTGATCAACATTCTGCTGAGCCATCATTTACTATAGGTGACTCATGCAGGCATGAGTTTTGACAATTCATTAAAAAAGTGTCAATTACATTGTGATGTCCAAGGCAAGCAATGCCAAGCAAGCTATTTTAGCCTGTCCCAGATATWTWTWTWTTTTTTTTWAAATTGAAAAGTAATTATGATTTCACCAATGTTTTCATTGGCTGCTTGGTGAACATGGAAGACGAACTGTTATTTCAGCTGTATAGAATCTAAATGAATGATTGAGTGTGGTGTGTGAGGAGACTGGATAACTATCCCAAATGTGAGAGGATCACTCCAGTGAGCCAGTTTGGGTATAGTGTGGTGAAACAAGCCTAAACACTAAAGCATGCGCCCTAGTGGTGAAAATAAGCACTTGCTGTTGGCAAAAATGAACCCAAAATTCTTCCCTCAAAGTTGTCCAGCTCCATCATCGATAGCATAGTTCACATGTATTTTCTTGAATTATTTCTTGCCKCCAAACAACAGATTTGTTGTTCTTCTTTTTTGTTCGGTTTCTGATGGAATGCCGAATCACACCCCAGTTTCAACTTCTCTTCCTGGTAATGACAAGAATCACTCATTACAACGGTCACACCAGTAGCTGAGTGACAGGTCAGATTGAAGTCCATGGCTTAGTAAAGGGTTTGTCTGTGTGTATGTTTGTGAACGCATTGGTGACTGTCAAGTCAAAATGATAAATAATGACCATAATAATCTGGTTGACTGGTGAGAAAGATGTAAACCTGATCAGAGGGCACATGCTTGGCTCTAATGTTCACATAGTGAAAACCGAGTGAATGCAGTACTATATGGCGTGTGTGTGTTGTATCGTGTGTCTGTGTGTAGATGTACAGTAGATGTGTTACTGTGCTTTTACATGAATTTAGGGCTTCAAGCAAAGGTCATTGGTGACTCAGACAGTCCCTAAACCTGCCTACAGGGGGATGTGCTAACTCAGAGAAACAGGCAGGTATACATTCTCTTGGCCATGAGATGAAAACAGAAGGCATTGAGGCTACAGCGCAAGCAGATATTAGACAAGAKCAAAACAATGAACCCTCAAACATAGTTTTCATTAATAATAGGGGATGTAGAGGCTATACGTATTTTATATTTGGTGGGCAGCAGCCTAAACCTAACATCAAAATCAAGAAGTAGTGATGAAGAAAAAGGCTACTGACAGCAGAATAATCAGGCATGCACACACAGACACGCCATCAACATCACATKTTTTAGTGGAAATGAGCAGAAAGAAATGCATGGACACACTATCCAACATACTGATAACAGTGGCCAATGTGTCTGTCAGTCTAAGCTCTTGAGAGGAGCTATGCTGAGCAGTGTGAGAGAGTGACAGTGTGTAGACTATGCAGTGTGTGTTGTGACTGCAGTGCGAGAGTGTGTAGAGCAGTGTGGGAGGCAGTGAGGGGGGCTAAATGTGCACAAGTAGTGGCTGGGTCTCGCTTCCGGAAGGCTCACCCTCAGGGGGGGGCAGATGGTACACCACGCAGAMGGAGGAGTACAGACAGCCCACGAATGACATCACGCTGGAAAAGTACATCACTCCCTGGGCCCCACCTACCAGTGAGGTCAGAGGTCCCATCGACACGGACACTATGATCTGAGCCAGGAAGTACTGGCAGCTGAGCAGAGAGATGTCCACCCCCATTCCTCTCCTGGTGCCTTCCTCTGATGATCCACAGAACTACACACACAGCACAGACAGAGAGAGCACATGTATAAGGCCACATAATACCTTGCTATATCAAAATTCAACAGTTGGACAACACTGACCAACACCAGGATATAAAACACTATGTCACAGAAACCACAGTCTGAACAATATTATATTCAGTGTAATCCCATTTATCTTCACTAACCTGCGGGCTCTGGTAGTATTCACACAGCAGAGAGTAAGGTAGCGTGCATAGAGTGGAGAATAAAACCCCATAGGTGATACAGAGAAACAGCACCACATAAATGTTGGTGGTGAGCGTAGCAAGGCCTGTGCCAAGGCCAAACACCAGGTAGGCAAAGAAATAGAGAGAGCGGAGGGAGAAACGTTCCTCCAGCTTCTCCAACATGGCTATGAATAGAAACAAGAGGAAGAAAACAAAGAAAAAAAACTGTAAAACAAGTAAATGTGATAAAGAATCAAAATTATGGATGTTGTGTGAGGTATGTATTCTGTTTCTGTGTTCTGAGTGTCTGGATGTGTGTGTTTTCTTTTTAGTGTCTGGATGTGTGTGTGTGTGTGTAGGACTCACCTGAGTAAAAGGCAGCACTGAATGCATAGATGCACATGCCCCAGCAGCCCATGCTGACCCCAGCATTGTAGCGTTGGTAGGCCTCAGAGTCATGGGGTGCTTTGGGGTCTCCCTCAAACACTACCTCCCCCATGAAGTCAGTGTAGAACAGCAGCATACCCTCAAAGGACAGCCAACCTTTAGGATCAAGACAGGATGGCAGATAGCTAATATTTACGTAGACAAACTCACACAGCTTCCACTGGYTCACAGACAGGTGTTGTGATATCAAAGCCAAAATCACTGGTGGCTTTAACCTTGGTAGGCATACAGACAATGAAACACAAGCACAAGAGTGACATGACTCTCACCCAAAAAATGGTTAGTGCAGAGGCTGCGCAGTGACGGAGGCATCCTGTAGATGGCGATACACAGCATCCTCATTGACATCTGTGAATCTGCTGTCTCCACATTTTCACTCAGGTCACTCTCATAGCGCACCCCATTCAGCAGAATATTTGCCACCTTCATTACAGGAAGAACAGGATTCAAAAAACAAATTCTCTCAACACGATGATCTGTAAACAAACTAATCAGAGGGATTCAATTCCAGGCCGACCTGCTGACTGAAGGTCACTGTTCTTCTGCGACCATTTTCCATCCCTCCACTCTGGGTCACCATGGACTCCTCCACTAGCGCAAGGCTCTGAGGGCGCTTCAAGATACTAGCGGATGAACCTCGATGGGARCCTCCCCCGATCTGAGCCTCCCCTGCCCCGGCCTGGGATCCTACCCCAGCCAGGGTCACTGTCACTGCTACAGACTGTGAACCTGTTCCATGCTGAGATCCCTGGAGAGGTGGGGTGTCCCCTGGAGGCAGGGGTCGGGCTGCAGTGTCTGGGTCAAGGGGCTGTGGCGATGGCTGTCCAGTGTAGCAGTCGATGAGCACACTGTCTATAAAGGAGGTTCCCAGGGATGAGGCAAACTCGTTAATGCCAGTGAGAGAGTTGCCCCGACTGATAAAGCTACCATATTTAGGAGTGAGGGGGCTGAGGGGGGAGATGGGGCTGGTGAGGCTGGCACAGAGGCGTGCGTTGGTGTCAGGGTTCGAGGGGCGGGGTTCAGAGAACTGGTAGCTATTGAGCCCAGTCACTTCATCTTCCTCCTCCAATCCCAGCCCTGCCCCCTGAGGGTTTGGGGGAGAGGGGGGTAGAGGGAGGCTGGGGCTCTTCAGAGAGCCCTTCTGAGGCTGTGTCTTTGGCAGGGGCCGCTCGGGGATGCTGTTGAGGGTCATGCATGTGGCAATGACCAAAGTGACACTGGTGAACATGTATATGACTCGAAGTTGACCTCCCATTGATCTCCCGAAATCAGTGTGGTCCCAGTTAATTCCACCCACGATGTACCCGAATCCACCACCCAGACCTGCATAGAGAGAGTGGGACATAATCATCGTAGAGCCGATCATCATATCAATGACACTGATTATGCTATCACATCTTAGATATACTGTATATGCTATCACATCTTAGATATACTGTATATGCTATCACATCTTAGATATACTGTATATGCATCTTAGAATATTACTGTATATCTATCACATCTTAGATATACTGTATATGCTATCACTATCACAATCTTAGATATACTGTATATATCTATCACTCTAGATTATTTTTTTTAAATTTCATTTCACCTTTATTTATTTAACCAGGTAGGCAATTTGAGAACAAGTTCTCATTTACAATTGCAACCTGGCCAAGAAAAAGCAAAGCAGTTCGACACATACAACAACACAGAGTTACACATGGAGTAAACTAACATACAGTCAATAATACGTAAGAAAATAAGTCTATATACAATGTGAGCAAATGAGGTGAGATAAGGGAGGTAAGGGCAAAAAAAGGCCACGGTGACAAAGTAAATACATATAGCAAGTAAAACACTGGAATGGTAGATTTGCAGTGGAAGAATGTGCAAAGTAGAGTAGAATAATGGGGTGCAAAGGAGCAAAAATAATAAATACAGTAGGGGGAGAGGTAGTTGTTTGGGCTAATATAAGATGGGCTATGTACAGGTGCAGTAATCTGTGAGCTGCTCTGACAGCCGGTGCTTAAAGCTAGTGAGGGTGATAAGTGTTTCCAGTTTCAGAGATTTTTGTAGTTCATTTCAGTCATTGGCAGCAGAGAACTGGAAGGAGAGGCGGCCAAAGGAAGAATTGGTTTCGGGGGTGACCAGAGAGATATACCTGCTGGAGCGCGTGCTACAGGTGGGTGCTGCTATGGTGACCAGCGAGCTGAGATAAGGGGGGACTTTACCTAGCAGGGTCTTGTAGATGACCTGGAGCCAGTGGGTTTGGCGACGAGTATTGAAGCGATGGCCAGCCAACGGAAGCGTACAGGTCGCAGTGGTGGGTAGTATATGGGCTTTGGTGACAAAACAGATGGCACTGTGATAGACTGCATCCAATTTATTGAGTAGGGTATTGGAGGCTATTTTGTAAATGACATCGCCGAAGTCGAGGATCGGTAGGATGGTCAGTTTTACAAGGGTATGTTTGACAGCATGAGTGAAGGATGCTTTGTTGCGAAATAGGAAGCCAATTCTAGTTTAACTTTGTTGGAGATGTTTGATGTGAGTCTGGAAGGAGAGTTTACAGTCTACCAGATACCTAGGTTTTTGTAGTGTCCACATATTCAGTCCAGAGTGATGTTGGACGGGCGGGCAGGTGCAGGCAGCGATCGTTGAAAAGCATGCATTTAGTTTTACTTGTATTTAAGAGCAATTGGAGGCCACAGAAGGAGAGTTGTATGGCATTGAAGTTCATCTGGAGGGTTGTTAAAACAGTGTGCAAAGAAGGGCCAGAAGTATACAGAATGGTGTATATACTGTATATGCTATCACATCTTAGATATACTGTATATGCTATCACATCTTAGATATCTGTATTGCTATCACTATCACATAGTATATGACTGTATCAATCTTAGATATACTGTATATGCTATCACTCTTAGATATCCTGTATATGCTTATCACATCTTAGATATATGTATATATTCACATCTTAGATATACTGTATATGCTATCATATCACTTTAGATATACTGTATATGCTATCACTCTTAGATATACTGTATATGCTATCACATCTTAGATATACTCTATATGCTATCACATCTTAGATTACTGTATTGCTATCAATCTTAGATATACTGTATATGCTATCACTATCACTTAGATATACTGTATATGCTATACATTTAGATATACTGTATTTGCATCACTATAGATATCTTAGATATACTGTATATGCTATCACATCTTTAGATAATCTGTATACTATCAACATCTTAGATATACTGTTATGCTTATAAATCTTAGATATACTGTATATGCTATCACATCTTAGATATACTGTATATGCTATCACATTTCGATATCTGTATTGCTATCACTCTTAGATATACTGTATATGCTATCACATCTTAGATATACTGTATATGCTATCATATACATCTTAGATATACTGTATATCTATACACCTATCACATCTTAGATATACTGTATATGCTATGTCTACATCGTCAGAAGTGGTTTATATGTACATTTTACTGTCTCACATACCAGTAGTGAGTGTTACAGCCTATTGGTATGTATCACGTTCTCGAACCAGCCAGTAGTGTACAACATTTCCCTGACAGACCAGTTGTAAGTGTATAGCTCTCTAACCTGCCAGTAGTATGTATACTCCCACTGGGCACAAACTGGTTGAATCAACATTGTTTCCATATTATTTTAACTCCAAAAAAGCTATGTGATGACGTTGAATCAACATGGAAAACCGATTGGGTGTGAAAAACGTTTAACCTAAATCTAATGACACGGTGACATGTTTTGTTGATTTCAAGTTAAATTAACGTTAGTTGACAACTCAACAAAAATGTAAATCAAAACTATACATTGAAGTTACGTCTGTGCCCAGTGGGCTGTGTATTCCCTGACTGACTAGCAGTTAGTGTATACAGTGCTCTCAAACCTGCCAGTAGTGCATGAATATTGAGGCCACGATCCTGGTCCTCTGGCAGGCACACATCCATCATGTAGGCATGGCTGGGGTTATCTGCCGAGTCCGCACTGAAGTCCATCAGAACCACTCCACAAATAGTCAGTATGATGCCCCACTTGTGATTGGTTGCTGTGTCTGCCACCGCAGCTCCAATGTCCCGCCCATTCAGCACCAGTGTTAAACCAAGCAGAGCTCCTACAAAGGTAAAACAGAGAACTCCATCACATTTACATTTACATTTAAGTCATTTAGCAGACGCTCTTATCCAGAGCGACTTACAAACTTCAGGATTTCAATATTAGTTTAAAAACAGGAACCCAGTCGCACCAGAGGGGGGAGAGCCATGCAAGAAGTGGATAGTGAATATTCCTTACCTATAGCCAAGACCAAAATAAACGGTCTCCGCCGGCCAAAGCGGGATGTACAGCGGTCACTCCAAGCTCCCAGGAGAGGCTGGACAAGGAATCCTTAAAACCATGAAGAAAGGAGAAGGATTTAGGGGCACTCAATGGGAAATGCAGATGGGAACATCCATATAGTCTAACTATACTATTCAAAGTATAGTTAGGTATCATATGTCTTCCAATCAAACAGGACTTTCTGTATCTACTTCATCTCTCCCTGCCACTTCATTACCCAATATAGGACTGGTGAACCACACCAGGCTGTAGAACTGGTCTGGCAGACCCATCTGTAGCAGGACAGGGGTGACATAGGCCGTCTCCATGGCATAATGAACTCGATGCCAAACAGCAGCAGCCATTGAAGAGCAGCTCTGGGAGGTGCGGCGGGGTAGCTCACTGAGGTCCAGCTGATCCAGAGGGCAGGGGGTATTGGGCGGTGGGGGCGGGGATGGTCTGATCAGCTTCCAACACTTCGGGGTCTTGGAAGTTGTTGGCACGTGGACTCAAGAGGCGCGTGGTAGACGATGGAAAGCTGGCCGTCTTGGGCATGGAGCTCCTCCAGAGGCCGTCATTAGTGGTACCCAATGGCCTCTCTGATGACCTCCCTCCTGGGCTGGTCAAGAGAGGGTCACTGGGGGTGCCCATTCCTGGAGAGGACATCACTCTGCTGGGTGAGCCCAGTTTACTCTGCACACACTAGGAGATGGTCATAAGCTAAAATGCAATCAAAGTTAGAAGACAAATACTTTTTACAAGGAGGAAGACAGTACAGTTAGGAGGCATGTCAATAACATCTGTGCAGTCATCATTACATCTATAAAGCATTGAATCATCAGATAAGCCGTGGCAAGCTAATTTTAGAGGACACTCAAGATCAAATCTGCTCATAAGGCTAGTACTGTAAAACAGGAGCTGAAGACACCAAGGTAACAGGCAGTATTAAAGGACACTGCCATCACCATGGATATGCCGCTAACAGGTGTTGTACCGAAAATCTCCCCCCTCCCCTACGCGTGAACTCACACACACTCAATTCTTCAATGCTGAATAATTTTGGTTGCTCATGTTGACCAGTAGTGTGTGTCACAGAAAGTATTTGACTCTGGTGACAACATTAAGGAAATTAGAAGGGGGGGAATCAGTGAAATGCAGGCTAAATTGACAACGGAGTGAATAGCAGAAATCTCAACTAGCATGCAAGTCGCAGCAATGAAGAATTGCGTGTGTGCGCGTTCACGCGAATTCTGCAGGGGGAGATTTTCGGCACAAGACCGGCACAACGCACTGCAAATAATGCACTTATTTATACTGATGTGCTAGTGTCCCTATGTACAGCATTGTGGCATGCGGCATCGCGTCTCACAGAGCCTGTTTCCATCTTTAATTTTTCATGGATGTATTTTTCCTTGTAAAAAATATATTCTGGTAGGACCTATATAAAAAATGTTATGACACGTTCGCCTCAAATAACACACGTTTTAAGATGCTAGGCTACACATTATATCGTTGTGAAACACGTCTTTAAACATGAAAAATATGTAAAACGTGACTGACTGGCTTGATAGGTCTGTTCTTTCCTTTCATTTTTGTCATTCAATTCCTTCCAAAATGTTTGTTCTCAAGGTGGTGATTATACAATTGAATTAACTCATGATCTTGCAGGACAAGGCGTGCATATTGAAACAACATGAAAGAAAATTACCTTATCAGTGTTTCTCTCTCATGTATTTCAGCGTTCTCTGTTGGTGAACAAGTCAATCATATTTATGCTTATAATATTTACGTTGAATTAGATAATTCATGTTTTTTTTTCCTGAGATGCATTCATCTCGCTGCTTTAACCTTCGTCCCTATTCCTCTCCCTTCCTCTGTCCCTCACACGTGACGTCAGATAACCACTCCTGTTTCCCTGCGCTAGGTAGACATGCGGCATCAGCACCAACATGCCAGAGACTTTTCGTTTCCATTATCATGAACCATATTTAAAATGATTGTCAACAACACTGACCAAGAGTTAAAAATATTATATGGATGTGTCGACCATGGCTTATCGAATTTAACATAAAAATTAACCTAGGTTACCAAGACCCAAACTTATTTACATAGTTTTTTGTGCTGTCCAAACAGGTTTACATAAATATTTGCATAACAGGCAATGCCTTTTCATAAAAATCTTTCTGGTAGAAGTACAGTTGCATAGTAGTTTTATTTTCATAAACCAACACGAGAAGCATGAAAGCAGATGCCATACTGTTTGAGCTCCTTTGATCTCACCAACACCTGTTCATCACTAGTTACCACAGCCACAAAGTCATAATTATGTCTAAACCCRGCCTATTTCTAAAATGTATCTTCTTTAAAATCCGATTTTAAACCTAACCCTAACCACACTGCTATCTTATGCCTATGTAACAGTATAACTTTAAACCGTCCCCTCGCCCCGACACGGGCGCGAACCAGGGACCTTCTGCACACATCAACAACGGTCGCCCACGAAGCATCGTTACCCATCGCTCCACAAAGGCCACGGCCCTTGCAGAGCAAGGTGCAACACTACTTCTAGGTTTCAGAGCAAGTGACGTAACTGATTGAAACGCTAGTAGCGCGTACCCGCTAACTAGCTAGCCATTTCACATCCGTTACACTCACCCCCCTTTCAACCTCCTCCTTTTCCGCAGCAACCAGTGATCCGGGTCACGGCACCAATGTAACAGTATAACTTTAAACCGTCCCCTCGCCCAGACACGGGCGCAAACCAGGGACCTTCTGCACACATCAACAACGGTCGCCCACGAAGCATCGTTACCCATCGCTCCACAAAGGCCACGGCCCTTGCAGAGCAAGGTGCAACACTACTTCTAGGTTTCAGAGCAAGTGACGTAACTGATTGAAACGCTAGTAGCACGTACCCGCTAACTAGCTAGCCATTTCACATCCGTTACACCTAGCCCTAACCTTAAAACGGCAATCAGCACTTGAAACAATAACAAAGTTTAACCACTCTCAGTGGTTAAACTGAGAGAAATGTAACCACTCTCAGATTAATAGACATAGCTATATATGCAAGGACTGGCCATCCATGATATCAATGATATCAAAACTATAGTTTTAACCATATTTTGAGGCTATATACAGTTTGTCAGAGGAAGGCCCTAAAAATTGTCAAAGACTCTAGCCACCCTAGTCATAGATTGTTCTCTCTGCTACCACACAGGAAGCAGTACCGGAGCGCCAAGTCTAGGTCRAAGAGGCTTCTCAACAGCTTCTACCCCCAAACCATAAGACTCCTGAACAGCTAATCAAATGGCTACCCAGACTATTTGCATTGCTCCCCCCTCTATTTTACACTGCTGCTATTCTCTGTTTACTATCTATGCATAGTCACTTTAACTCTACCTACATGTACATATTACCTCAACTAACCGGTGCCCCCGCACATTGACTCTGTACCGGTARCCCCTGTATATAGCTTCGCTATTGTTATTTACTGCTGCTCTTTCATTATTTGTTACTTTTATTTCTTATTTTTTACTCATCAATTTTTTACTTACAGCATTTACAGCATTTAACTGTAAGCGTATGCGGCGATGGGACATACATTTTTATTTTATTTTATTTGTTTACATTTACTTTGTTTACAAATATTGGAGTAAAACAATCTTATATTTGGGGTTCTGATGGGGTACAAAAGTTGAACTAAGCTCATGTGGCATTTATAAGTTATATTCTTCAAGAATCAATGGGTTCATATAATTCATTTATAAGTCAAGAAATGGATGTGGCAACTGCAATAGGCGTGGTCGTTGTACAATCTAATAGTTTACTGCTGTAAGGTTCTGTATTTATTTTCTTAGTCAACCTTGTATTCTGTTTCGTTGTGTCCTTGAACGTAGCCCTGTTTCTTTGTGTTCTTGAACGTAGCCCTGTCTTWAATTTTTGTTCATTGATTTCACCTGTCTTAGTTACTCACCTGGTCTCATCATCACCTTATTTAGTTCAGTTCTTTCTATTTGTGCCTTTGTGAGGTATTGTTCGTTTTGACTCTACTAAGCCTTTTCCTAGCTCGTTTGTGAGTACCAGTTATAGCCTTCAGTCCTAGTTTTGATTCACCTGCCTGTTTATGACCATTGCCTGCCTGTGACCACGATTCCTGCCTTCTGCTAAGGTGAAATAAACACCTGCCGTGCTCTGCATGTGAATCTACACCTTTTTCTCCCTGATTATTCATTACAACTGCCATGTCTGAGAAAATAGTTTTACTATCGAGTCTCCAGTCAATTCAGTGTAAATGGCAAAGATTGAACTAAATCAAGTTGGAATGAACTTGAGTGTTTCTGGAGAGGTATGTTAAAGCGTCAATGTGTGAGATGATGGTGGGTTAAGCTTACTAACTAGCTGACTTGGGATTTATAAATGCATAGGCTATTATATTAAGATCAGGGAGGACAATTRTTTAAATATTTTTTTATGAGCCTGGCCTTATTTCTATTACAGCATATTGGATGACTGTCATTCATATTCCACTTACCCAGTTCAATGTTACATTGAAAGTTTAGGCTACAACATGACACTAACATTTTCCCTGTACCCATCATGAGGTTGCTACAACCTAGCCTATGAAAAGTTTAGAACAGTAGGTTGAGAGACAAATTTGAGGTGACATTCAATACCGCCTTGCACACTCTTGCCTGCATCTAGCTGCTATAAGGTGTAATCATTAGTCCAACAGTTGCAAACAAGTTTCTATTGGACAAATTCAGGTATGTTAAGCCCTGTTTTGTTCTGTTTGCTTCTGTTTAAGAAATGTTTAACAGAATCAGTGGAATGAATACACCCTTGATCACGTGTAAACACAGTTCACTTTCATAGCAGCCACATTGTATTCCTTCTCCCATGCGCTCTCCTCTCACCTCTTTCCTTCGCTTGTGGACTTCAATGAACAACACATCAGCTGTATGTGACCAGGTGAGAGAAGCTTTCCAAGCCAAACTGCTACACACAGCCTACATCGTTGTCACCATATTTTCCAAGGTGAAGTCATAGTCATCATAGCTAATATAATATAATTAACTCGTTAGTAAACCCGTTACAATCATGCAGTAACGTTAGTGTACAGTCAGTAAGCAGTTACACCGGCGGGCCCCAGTGGCAATAAGTTGGTAAAACTAGAAGCTTACCTTGACTTGGAAGAGTTCCAGTGTTGTATAGTCATAGCCAGCTAGTTAACATACAGTAGCATCCCTCTGTTTGAGCAGGGTGTTTCATTAGGCTGAACTAGCTAGCTGCAATTGTCTGAAAACACAACAGCTAGCTGATCTGCACATGCTCTGAGGGTGTGGCTAGGGATGCCATTTAGGCCAGTAGCCTTGAAAGGGCTAATTAAATTACTCCTCTGTGGAGACAGTAAGCACATAGACCTCAGGGTGTCGCCTCGGCAGCTCAGAGTGTTTATGCTTGAAGTGTGAGAAAATGGTGTTTAGCTCGTTCAGTAGGGCGGCGTTGGTGTCCACCACTCGACTGGCTTTCGTTTTGTAATCCGTGATCTTTAGAAGCCCATACCACATTCACTTTGTGTCCGACCTGCTGAATTGCTACCACACTTTGTCCCTATACTTGTGCCTCGCCATCTTGCTCGATCTGCATAGGTAGTATTTGTACTGTTTAACCATACAATTGTCACATTGCCATGTTTATAAGCAGCATCTCCCTCCTTCAGTTTCCCGACAAGGCTGCCATCAAGTTGGCGAGTGCACTGTTAATTGCTGGCTTCCCCTAATGTAAATGGATGTTTTGCTAAAATTATATGACTCCTGTGTAAATAAAGTAATTTAAAACACTTCACCAGAGAGCATGACTTAGCCACAGAGGATCAATAGCTTCTTAATGTTTTTATTGCTGTGGATTGTTTCAAATCCCAATTGTGTAGACCTATGTCTATTTGGGTAGCCTGCAATTTGGGCAGCATGCGTTGCAATAGGCCTAGCAGATTTGTAAATTGCAGTTGTCAGTGAAAAGCATCTAAAATATGTGTGAAGATAATGTGTCTTGAGTATAATTTAAAAATGTTGAGAGAAGAAGGTGAGGGGTGTGTTGTGAAGATATGGCGCATCTCTCTCCAGAATGTACAGTTGAAGTTGGAAGTTTACATACACCTTAGCCAAATACATTTAAACTCACTTTTTCACAATTCCTGACATTTAATCCTAGTAAAAATTCCCTGTCTTAGGTCAGTTAGGATCACCACTTTATTTTAAGAATGTGAGATGTCAGAATAATAGTAGAGACAATGATTTATTTCAGCTTTTATTTCTTTCATCACATTCCCAGTGGGTCAGAAGTTTACATACTCAATTAGTATTTGGTAGCATTGTTTAACTTGTGTCAAACGTTTTCAGGTAGCCTTCCACAGCGTCCCACAATAAGTTGGTGAATTTTGGCCATTCTCCTGACAGAGCTGGTGTAACTGAGGTCAGTTTGTAGGCTCCTTGCTCGCACACACTTTTTCAGTTCTGCCAACTAATTTTCTATGGGATTGAGGTCAGGGCTTTGTGATGGCCACTCCAATGCCTTGACTTTGTTGTCCTTAAGCCATTTTTTGCACAACTTTGGAAATGTTCCTCTCCTCATTGACGCCATCTATTTGATCAAATTGATCAAAAATGTATCACTAGCCACTTTAAACAATGCACTTAATTTAATGTATATACTGTACTCTATATATCTACTGCATCTTGCCATCTTAATGTAATACATATGTACCACTAGCCACTTTAAACTATGCACTTTTATGTTTACATACCTACTTACATCATTCTCATCTCATGTATATACTGTACTCGATACCATCTACTGCATCTTGCCTATGCCGTTCTGTACCATCACTCATTCATATATCTTTATATGTACATATTCTTTATCACTATTACACTTGTGTGTATAAGGTAGTAGTTGTGGAATTGTTAGGTTAGATTACTCGTTGGTTATTACTGCATTGTCGGAACTAGAAGCACAGCATTTCGCTACACTCGCATTAACATCTGCTAACCATGTGTATGTGACAAATACGATTTTATTTTGTGAAGTGCGCACCAGTCCTCCTGCAGCGAAGCAACCACAGCAACATGATGGTGTTTTTTCGGCTTGCAAGCCTCCCCTTTCCTCCAACATAACGATGGTCATTATGGCCAAACAGTTTCTATTTTTGTTCATCAGACAGACGATATTTCTACAAAAAGTACTAATATTTGTCCCCATGTGCAGTTGCAAACCGTAGTTCTGGCTTTTTATGGCGTTTTGGAGCAGTGGCTTCTTCCTTGCTGAGCGGCTCAGGACTCGTTTTTACTGTGGATATAGATACTTTTGTAACCTGTTATCCTCCAGCATCTTCACAACGGTCCTTGCTTGTTCTGGATTGATTTGCACTTTCACACAACAGTTACGTTCATCATCTAGGAGAAAGAACAGCGTCTTCACTTTCTGAGCGAGAGTAGCGGATGACGGCTGCCGATGGTCAATGGTGTTTATACTGTGAGTACTATGTTGTACAGATGAACGTGGTACCTTCAGGCGTTTGGAAATTGCTAACCAAGGATGAACCAGACTTGTGGAGGTCTACAATGTTTTTTCTGAGGTCTTGGCTGATTTATTTAGATTTTCCCATGGTGTCAAGCAAAGAGGCACTGAGTTTGAAGGTAGGCCTTGAAATACATCCACAGGTACACCTCCAATTGACTCAAATTATGTCAATTAGCCTATCAGAAGCTTCTAAAGCCATGACACCCTTTTCTGGAATTTTCCAAGCTGTTTAAAGGCACAGTCAACTTAGTGTATGTAAACTTCTGACCCACTGGAATTGTGAAATAGTCTGTAAACAATTGTTGGAAAAACGAATTGTATCATGCACAAAGTAGATGTCCTAACCGATTTGCCAAAACTATAGTTAACAAGAAATTTGTGGAGTGGTTGAAAAACACGTTTTTAATGACTCCAACCTAAGTGTATGTAAACTTCCGACTTCAACTGTAAGCACTCAGCCCTCCAGAATGTGGTCAGCTGTCTCCCGCCAACTCCCGCGAATTTATTGTGTGAATTGTTTGAACTTTGTTTATTTGTATCAATTCCCATATCCCCAGTAGGCCTAGTAAATGTACCATTAATCCTTGTTTCTGTTAATGCATGTATTAATTWAAGTAATTTACCATTCTCATTCTCAGAGAGGAAACATTGTTTGCAAAGTTCACAAACTGCTACACTTGTAAGAAACTAGTTTTTGTTTATTTCATAACTATACGTTTTGACAATMTTTTTGATTGTCTTTTGTTTGGAGTGCTCCATGTGAGCAATGACATGTGTGTGGTTTCTCTGTCCTAATAACATTGAAGGAGCGCACTCGCTTGGCCTCTCAAGCAACTACAAATGTATTGACACACAACTGACTTGAAATGAAAGGCAATGGGATGGTACATATTTTATTTGAGCAAATATAGCATATAAAATATATATGAATAATTATTTTGCAAATAGTTTTATTTTATTTAGATTCATTGGAAGTGTTGTCAACCTTACAAAAGGAAGCTATGTATGTAGTGTTACAACCAGTGAGAGAGTGTGGCACAAGGAGCCGTAGTTTAATTAAAATAACTTTTTACACATTTTTCTCACCAATTGGTAGTTGCAACTCCCGTACGGCTCTGGAGAGGCGAAGGTCGAGAGCCGTGCGTCCTCCAAAAAACGACCCTGCCAAGCCGCASTGCTTCTTGACACACTACCCGCTTAACCCAGAAGCCAGCTGCACCAATGGGTCAGAGGAAACACCGTACAAATGGCTACCGTATCAGCGAGCATGTGCTAGGCCTGCCACGGGAGTTGCTAGAGTCAATGGGACAAGGACATGCCGGCCAAACCCTCCCCTAACCCGGACGAAGRTGGGCCAATTGTACGTCGCCTCATGGGTCTCCTGGTCACGGATGGTTGCGACAGCCCGGGATCGAACCCGGATTTGTAGTGCCTTAGACCGCTGCGCCACTCGGGAGGCCCACAAGGAGCCATAGTTACATAGTCATGGCCATTTCTTTAGAAAGCAATAAACTTTCCTCCCGGTGGTTTCACAGCTGACCTTCAATGCCCTGCCTTGAGTTCCATGGTATGTGGATCCTATCATAATCCTCCTGTCTTCTGGGGCAGATATTTACATTGATGAGAAAAAGCAATGCTACAAGGACATGGGCTTCAAAAGGTAAGCTGGGCCGTCTGTGTACACTACTTATCTATGTGTACTTGGAGTGCCAAGAAGAYAAATGTGTAACTTGTTTAGATCTAACACTTGTAATCTAATCTTACATTTGTAAAAAAAAGTACACAGCTCTGAATGTGGTTCCTGTAACACTGAGGAAGAAGATACACGAGAGACGACGACAGAGTTCACTTTGTTCAATAACATTGGTCGACGGGGGTTATGTTCAGTTGATACTGCATGTACAGCGCATTCTCAAAGTATTTAACTTTTTCCACATTTTGTTACTTTAGTCTTATTCAAAAATGTATTAGTTTTTTTCCATCAATCTACACAATASCCCATAATGACAAAGCAAAATAAAAAAGACGTTTTTGCAAATGTATAACAAAAACAAATCTTCTCAAGTTCTGTKAGGTTGGATAGGGAGCGTCGCTGCACAGCTATTTTCAGGTCTCTCCAGAGGTGTTCGATAGGTTTTAAGTCTGGGTTCTGACTGGGCCACTCAAGGACATTCAGAGACTTGTCCCGAAGCCACTCCTGTGTTGTCTTGGCTGTTGTCCCGTTGGAAGGTGAACATTCGCCCCAGTCTAAGGTCCTGAGTGCTCTGGAGCAGGTTTTCATCAAGGATCTCTCTGTACTTTGCTCCGTTCATATTTCTCTCGATCCTGACTAGTCTCCCAGTCACTGCCGCTGAAAAATAACCCCACATCCCTGCCACCACCATGCCAGGTTTCCTCCACACTTGACGCTTGGCATTCAGGCCAAAGAGTTCAATCTTGGTTTCATCAGACCAGAGAATCTGAGTCCTTTAGTCGGCCGGTGATTGTTAATCAAATAACTGTTGGTCTCARGGTTAATTGACCTTTAATTTGTGATGTGGTGAGGTTGGACCCAGGTGCAGAGAAGAGACCAGACGAGGAATCAGTGGTTAAGGATAAACATAAATACTTTACTGCTAAACAGTAGCTGCAGGATCACAGTACACTGGAAAAAACAACATACTAAGTCTCAAACTCACTCGGGAAACAAACGCACACGGTAAACTATTCAAGTTTCTGCAAAGGAAACCAGAACACACCTCTTTTAACAGGGAAATTATAATGAGTTATAGGACACACCTGAGCATCATCACACATTTAGCGTCTCCTGGCTTCCACACATAGCCTACAAGCCATTTTAAAAAGTTGAATAAATCCATGTAATATTAAAATGACAGCCTACTTGAACAGAGCAATACTAGGGCTGTGGCAGTCATGAAATTTCGTCAGCCGGTGATTGTCAAGTAAATATATTACCTCAAGGTAGTTGACCGTTAATTAACATAAACACATTTAGCATCTCCTGGCTTCCACACACACACAGCCTACAAGCCACTGATGCAGACCTTTGGAACATCTACATTTTAAAAAGTCTAATAAATCCATGTAATATAGTCTACACCTTTACAATAAATCCATTATTTTAGACAGGTCTAAAGAAGCATGATATGAAGAAAATGTAGTCTATTTTAGAAGAACAGAATAGCATAGTCTGAGTTGTCTTTATGTTAGGTCCTGGTGTGGCTATGCCAAATGGCTGTGAGCTACACTAGTTCATTTAGCAGAGAATATTTACTTATTCTGTGGCATTATTTCAATTATTTCATAGTATGAAGAATACAATTGGACAAAGCTGAATAAAATAGAAAGGATATTTTTTCAAAACGATTTGAGGGAGTGCTGTTATGCCCTGACCATAGAGTGATTTTTATTCTCTATGTTGGTTAGGTCGGGGTGTGACCAGGGTGGGTCATCTAGGGGATTATGTTGGCCAGGTATGGTTCCCAATCAGAGGCAGCTGTTTGTCGTTGTCTCTGATTGGGGATCATATTTAGGCAGCCATTTCCCCTTTGTGTTTTGTGGGATCTTGACTATGGATAGTTGCCTGTTAGCACTATTGTTAGCTTCACGGTTCGTTTTGAGATGTATTGTTTTTTTTGTTTTGCTGTGAGTTTCACCTAGTAATAAAAAGATGTGGAACGCAGATCACGCAGCGCTTTGGTCCAGTTATTATGATGATCGTGACAAGTGCGGCTATTCTGTGTTGAGCGGTTAACAAAGAAATAGGTACTCCTATATGCTTAATTTATAGTTATTAATGTATCCTTAATTGTTCTACAAACATTGGGCTATATGTTTTGATTTTTAATACATTGTAAGGCAGCATGATGAGGCTCTAATGATGATTTGAAAAAAGTTGCTTGAAAGGCATGAGCTCTGCTTTGTTTTTGCGCAGGCTGTACACACTCCAATAGTCTTTCATTCACAATTTTCTCACAGGCTACAAGTGAAGACAGACGCATCCGGAACACAACTGCGCTAGTCCTTAGCCAATTCTGAGGTTCAGATATTGGAAGAACTGTCCACATTTACTTTTCGTCAGCCAACAAGATGAGTACGCCTAACGAACAGCAAAAGCACTAGCTTATGTCAATCTACTATCCCCCGAAGTACAAAAGTTGAACTATTCTGTGCAATAAATAAATATTCCAAACATAGTCTGGGACAGTTGTGCGATGCGATAGAGCCCAAATTAATGCAATCACTAGCATCAAAAAAGTTTTATTATGCTATGTGGCTGACACAACAGATCAGAAAGTTTAGCTTAAAATATGGATAAACTATTAGGCTAATTCTTCACATTATAAGCGCAACAATGTGCACATGGTAGTAGCCTAAAAGCTCAAATGTTCCATTAGCGGGAAAACACCATTATCAAAAGTGACCACAAATGTGATTATGCATGTAATGCTTTTGTTATAAAGATGCATTTTTATGGTGAAAATMATCTTCCCCAAACTTGAAACTCGCCCGCTGCTTATGTATGCCAGTTAGGCTTTACAACCCCCTGTAAATCGGATTAATGTGCTTAATTTTAAGAAGTTATTTGGCCACTTTAGTTGTGATATAAACCTTATTAAAACATATAGGCCTATGGACTAGGCTACATGTGTGCGACTATGATTAGAAAAAGTCGCAAAAAAAGACATTGTTTCTTATGCTGGGCATAATTCATAAGTGATAAGTGATAAACTAATATTGTCACCCATCAGACTATTCTTGATTTAATCTTGTTTTTACATATACTAAATAATATATGTGACATTTGTTTTTATTTAGAATGGACCATTATCATGCACCTGTCTCGAAACAGAAGCAGCAGGAAAAAATTTAATCTATGAACTTAAATAGCAAATYGAGGACGCTTTTCCTCGTGGTTTATTTTCATACCAGACAGATAGGCTATTCATACTCCTGTTGTAAATATAAGCAATGTGCTTAATATTAGGAAAGTTGAAATAAATACACTGCTCAAAAAAATAAAGGGAACACTTAAACAACACAATGTAACTCCAAGTCAATCACACTTCTGTGAAATCAAACTGTCCACTTAGGAAGCAACACTGATTGACAATACATTTCACATGCTGTTGTGCAAATGGAATAGACAAAAGGTGGAAATTATAGGCAATTAGCAAGACACCCCCAATAAAGGAGTGATTCTGCAGGTGGTGACCATAGACCACTTCTCAGTTCCTATGCTTCCTGGCTGATGTTTTGGTCACTTTTGAATGCTGGCGGTGCTCTCACTCTAGTGGTAGCATGAGACGGAGTCTACAACTCACACAAGTGGCTCAGGTAGTGCAGCTCATCCAGGATGGCACATCAATGCGAGCTGTGGCAAGAAGGTTTGCTGTGTCTGTCAGCGTAGTGTCCAGAGCATGGAGGCACTACCAGGAGACATGCCAGTACATCAGGAGACGTGGAGGAGGCCGTAGGAGGGCAACAACCCAGCAGCAGGACCGCTACCTCCGCCTTTGTGCAAGGAGGAGCACTGCCAGAGCCCTGCAAAATGACCTCCAGCAGGCCACAAATGTGCATGTGTCAGCATATGGTCTCACAAGGGGTCTGAGGATCTCATCTCGGTACCTAATGGCAGTCAGGCTACCTCTGGCGAGCTCTGGGCCTACCTTTTGAGTCTCATAGCAAAGGGTCTGAATACTTATGTAAATAAGGTATTTCTGTCTTTGTGTTGTCATTATGGGATATGAAGAAAAAAGTGTATTAATCAATTTTAGAATAAGGCTGTAACATAACAAAGTGGAAAAAGTAAAGGGGTCTGAATACTTTKCATGACCTCTTTTGTCTGCTGAGTCGAAGTGGAGTGTGTTTACATGGTTTGTCTTCTGTTCTACCCTCCAGGCCAAATATGTTTTTTTTTTACTGTCAAACACCGGATAGGTACAGTGAAATGTCTTGTTTTACAGGGTCAGCAATATAAGTACTGCAACCCTGGGGCAAATTAGGGTTAAGTCCCTTGCTCAAGGGCACATCGACAGATTTTTCACCTTGTCGGCTCGGTTATTCGAAACCAGCGACCTTTTGTTTACTGGCCAATGGTCAACCTCAAGGGACTCAGGGGAACTTCACTGGGGACCTCCTATAGACTGGAGGCATGCTCATCGTGGCCAAAGGTAGGCCCAGACAAAGATACAGGCGGGGAGAAAAGGTTGAAGCACATTCCAGATATACACCAGACTGAACCATATATAGCTCAGTAATACATTATACAGCTGTAAAAGGGTGTCAGGGGTTGGCCTGTATGGGTGGACATCTCACAGCTGTTGTGAGTAGACTCTCACACGGTCACACAGAGTATCTGTGTATATGCACAGGTGCGCTTCGCGCTGCTACAACATGATAGTTGCAGGACCCTTCATAGTCATTGCGGAAATTGACCCACTACTGCTGTTTACTTTGTGCATCTACGTAATCTTACCGAGTCTAACTTTAAGATCCTCAGGGGACCTTTTAAGAAGAACGCTTTGGTCACTTTTTGTGTGTTGGTATCAGTGATGTATACTGGTTAGTACTGCTGAAGACTCTCCACCAGAGGGCAGTGTGGGACCATGTCAATTGCCCCTGACCTGGTATTTGAGGTAGTTGGCATGCATCTCAGGCCCTGTCCACCCATGCTGTGTTTGTGTACTATACAGGTGGAGAAAAAGTCCTTTTGTACTTTTCTCAGGATTCACCTGGAGACTATAGGACATTTCCAAAGCTCTCGACATCAGCCAATGTACAGGCAGGGAAGAGACCACAGGTAAGAGGAGCTGATTGTGGACTTCAGGAGGACCCAGGCTGAACACGCCCCCCCCATCCTCATCAACGGCGCAGCCGTGGAGATGGTCAATAACGTCAAATTCCTCAGAGTACACATCTCAGAGAAGTTGAAATGGTCTAACCACATGGACACTGTCCTTGTGGTCAACTGTTCTGCCTGCAGCTATGGAACCCTGACCTGTCACCGGACGTGCTACCTGTCCCAGACCTGCTGTTTCCAACTCTCTAGCGACAGCAGGAGCGGTAGAGATACTCTGAATGATCGGCTATGAAAAGCCAACTGACATTTACTCCTGAGGTGCTGACCTGTTGCACCCTCGACAACCACTGTGATTATTATTATCTGACCCTGCTGGTCATGTATGAACAATTGAACATCTTGGCCATGTTCTGTTATAATCTGTTATAATCCAGAAGAGTACTGGCCACCCGTCAGCCTGGTTCCTCTCTAGGTTTCTTCCTAGGTTCTGGCCTTTCMAGGGAGTTTTTCCTAGCCACCGTGCTTCTATACCTGCATTGCTTGCTGTTTCGGGTTTTAGGCTGGGTTTCTGTACAGCACTTTGTGACATCAGCTGATGTAAGAAGGGCTTTATAAATACATTTGATTTGATTTGACACCGTAGTGAAGAAGGCACGACAGCGTCTCTTCAACCTCAGGATGCTGAAGAAATTTGGCCTGTCACAGAGGGCCCTCAGTGTTCTACAAGAGCACCATCGAGCGCATACTGTCGGGCTGCATCACAGCCTGGTGTGGCAACTCCACCGAGGAAGGCTCTTCAGAGGGTGATACATGCAGCCGAACACACTATTGGGTGAACACTGCCTGCCCTTCAGGACACCTACATCACCAGGTGTCGCAGGAAGGCCAAGAACATCATCAGGGACCCCAGCCGCCCAAGCCATGCCCTGTTCTCTCTGCTTCAATCACTCAGACGCAGGCAGTACAGGAGCATCATGGCAAAAACTGAAAGGCTGGCCAATAGTTTCTACCCTCAGACCATCAGGCTGCTGAATAGCCACCACTAGTCAACTATCTGCACCACTCCCCTGCTACCCCCATGGACCCCCCCCGCTCCCCATGGACACCCCCCCCGCTACTCCCCCATAGACATCCCACTCCACCACATCCCTCAACTCTCATTACCTTACCTGCTATCCCTTATGGACAAACAGCCTTACTCTCCCACCCCAATGACATTCATACTGTTGCCGTTGTTAATATGTATTATTAACTTTTGTTTATTTCACCAATGATCACCTATGCTCCCCCTATGGTCATTCCCCACCAACCACCTCAACAGTTTTACTCTGCCTCCACCCCACCTCACAGTCTCTCTGCCTCACACCCTCAACAGTCTTCTCACACCCCCCTCAACGTCTTTACTCTGCCTCCACCCCACCCCTCAACAGTCTTACTCTGCCTCCACCCCACCCCTCAACAGTCTTTACCTGTCTGCTCCACCACTCCCTCAACAGTTTTACTCTGCTCCACCCCACCCCTCAAATCTTACTCGCCTCCACCCACCCCCTCAACAGTCTTTACTCTGCTATCACCCACCCCCTCAACAGTCTTTACTCTGCCTCCACCCCACCCCTCAACAGTTTTACTCTGCCTCCACCCACCCCCTCAACAGTCTTTACTCTGCCTCCACCCCACCCCCTCAACAGTCTTACTCTGCTCCACCCCACCCCAACAGTCTTTACTCTGCCTCCACCCCACCCCCTAACAGTCTTTTACTCTGCCTCCACCCCACCCCCTCAACAGTCTTTACGTCTGCCTCCACCCCACCGTCACAAGTCTTTACTCTGCCTCCACCCACCACCTTCAACAGTCTTTACTCTGCCTCCACCCCACCACCTCAACAGTCTTTCCATCTGCCTCCACCCACCACCTTCAACAGTCTTTAACTCTGCCTCCACCCATCCACCTACAGTCTTTACTCTGCCTCTCACCCCACCCCTCAACAGTTTACTCTGCCTCCACCCCACCCTCACACAGTTTTACTCTCCCACCCCACCCCCTCAACAGTCTTTACTCTGCCTCCACCACCCCCTCAACAGTCTTTATCTCTGCTCCACACCAATGACATGTATTTTATTCACTGCCACAGTTGTTATTATGTATATAGTGCTATTTCTATTGTTTTTATGACCATTTTCATTCTATTTTCACTAAAGTTGCTATGTTGAGCTCCAAGCCTAAGACTTTCCACTGTACCCTGCAATCATACCTGCAACCCTGTACATGTGACTATTAAACACTCTGAATCTAAAATTCAAGCACGAGAAGCTTCAGCATTGCATCTTCCATCCGTCAGGTGAGTCGAGCTGAGCATCATTGGGTGAGTGAGCTGAGCATCATTGGGTGAGTGAGCTGAGCATCATTGGGTGAGTGAGCTGAGCATCATTGGGTGAGTCAGTGAAACTGGAAAGCTTTTTTAGGATTATAATTTCCTCATATTGTACAATATGTGTGTCTCCACACAACTAGGTCTAGGCTATTGATTGATTGAAGACAAGGTCGTTTTTATTGATCTCAGTGTCAAAGTAGCCTGTCATTTCGATCATTTGTGAGGTATTAAAAAATATTCAAGTCTCCAGTCATCTAAAATGATGTAGAATTGCATGAAATGCAATTATAAAGGCCAAATMTTTCCCAAACCCGAGGCTACTTTTGCAAGCGCCTCTACTCTACTACTCTTTGCCAGTAAGCAAAATCGATGACAATGCTTTATTATAAAGGAGATCTTTTTAATGTGTTCTGGTACCTCAGAGCACCCCGAGTCACCCCCCCCCCGTGCTCCGTTTTTGTTCCGGCACATCTCAATGTACAATTGAAGCACTGGTGAGAGGTCCAGTAATTCTCTTTTGTCCAGGCAAATAATCAAATGGAACAGCACAATTACTGAACAATTTTACTTTCAACATTTTAAAACAAACATTTCCCCATTGTTTTTCTCCCCTTTCCTATTCTTTTCCTCCTGTTAGTTCTCAATAAACAGGGGGTCATACTTCAAGGCCACTTAGGGGCTGGTCACCCGGTGATTGTTAGGGATGTCTGCATGCCTAAGAGGCCTAGCATGTGGGACTCAACCACAGGCTGCCCCCTGGAAGGGCAATGTGCTGCTAACACTTCACGGTGCCAGAACAAGCAGATGTCCTCTCAGCAGCTTGGGATTCGTCGGGAACACAGCAGTCCTTTATGTTTTATTACAGGGTTGAAGAGGTGGGGGAAATCAGGCTACAGGCTCCAATGTCGGCACTACAATCACTGTAATGCTGCTGATTGTAAGCCTGGAAGGAGATACATTTTTTCAGATACCAGCCATGACAAGATGGCTATCATGAATTAAAAATGACAACATGAGTTAAAAAAGCATGTGGGTGTTTGATAATCACAGAAGCACAAGTTTAGACTTCCTCTGACAATGCAGAGAAATACAGACGGAAATCCAGAAAGGACCCCACCTCACCCGGGGTGGGTGTGTTTATATGCCAACATAGGTCCACTGACCTGGCCTGTCTGGCAGTAAACACAGTGTCACTCACAGGCTCTTATCTGTGTCTGGATCAGAGCTGGAAATCCTCCAGTTCTCCCAAGGGAATCACCTCAGGCACCGGTACCTCCGGCTCTGTGCCCCTGGCCAGGGGCCCCAGGGGTGAGGCACATTGTTCTATGTTTTCCCTCAGGAAGCCAGGAGGGTCCCCCTGTACAGGGCTTGGTGGACATTGCACAGGGCATTGTGAAGTGGTCCCTACATTTTGCACTACAGTTAAGCTTCTGTGCTGCACTTCAAAGAAGCCATGTGTTTCTCTTATTAGAAGATTGAATTTAGTTAATGTCATTGAACCTTCTGTGGCATGGGCCAGTTCCTGTGGCTCAAGGCCAAGCCCTGTTCTCAATGACGTATTAAAATGAAATGATTTGAGTCAACACTTAGCTGCCGTAGTTGGCTGTTAATTCCTGCCATTAGCTAGGTTTCCAGATTTTTATGCGATTATTWAAAAAATCTGCATAAAAACAATATGCGCATTTTCCCACCAGCGATTTTTTTTCTCCATTAAATTGACTTGATGCAGATAAAAGCTGTGTGTGATGACGTAATGCACATAAAAATTACTTTTGCAGTTAAATTCTCATACACCGAATTAAAAATACAATTATTTTTTATCTATTGCTTTTTCGAATCTACTGATCGTTTTGGCACAAAACAAATTGCCTTATATAGAGAATGTGCRCACTCTGGTCTTTGCACGTCTGCTCTAGCCAACASCTCGCAGACAGTGTGGATAGATTACCTACATGATGAGATTCCTATTATAGACCCATTTGTATTTGTCAAACGGCAGCCAAGCATCGATCATCATGCCACTAAGACCCTCAATATTTATTGTAAAGCAGCATCAAGCTCATCAATCACCGTGCACTTTCTCCACCCTGTGAAATTCATCATTTATTTAATCTGTAGCCTAATAAACTGCATGCTTTACGGAGTTGTAGTGGGAAGACCACACAACATACACTACATGACCAAAAGTATGTAGAAACCTGCTCGTCGAACATCTCATTCCAAAATCATAGGCATAATAATATGGAGTTGGTCTCCCCTTTGCTGCTATAACATCCTCCACTCTTCTGGGAAGGCTTTCCACTAGATGTTGGAACATTGCTGCGGGGCTTGCTTCCATTCAGCCACAAGACGAGTCCGACGAGAAGGATATCCTGCTTTCACTGGAACAGGCCCAGATCCACGCCTTTTGCATGAAGATAAGACGCAGYAAAAGGGGCCGCAGATCGGGCAGCCTTCTGAGAATCCGTAGCCGAGCGAGTGAACTGCCATCCGTTCTTCTTGCTAATGTGCAATCATTGGAAAATAAAATTGATGACCTACGATTAAGATTATCCTACCAACGGGACATCAAAAACGATAACATCTTATGTTTCACCGAGACGTGGCTGAACGACGAAATGGACAACATAGAGCTAGCGGGATTTTCTCTGCAGAACAGAGACGCTACCTCTGGTAAGATGAGGAGTGGAGGTGTGTGTCTATTTGTCAATAACAGCTGGTGCACGATGTCTAATATTAAAGAAGTCTCGAGGTATTGCTCGCCTGAGGTAGAGTACCTTATGATAAGCTGTAGACCACACTATCTACCAAGAGAGTTCTCATCTATATTATTCGTAGCCGTCTATTTACCATTACAGAACAAAGCTGGCACTAAGACCGCTCTCAACCAACTCTATAAGGTCATAAGCAAAAAAGAAAACGCTCACCCAGAAGCGGCGCCCCTAGTGGCCGGGGACTTTAATGCAGGCAAACTTAAATCAGTTTACCAAATTTTTACCAGCAGGTCCCGTGTGGCTCAGTTGGTAGAGCATGGCGCTTGCAACGCCAGGGTTGTGGGTTCAGTTCCCACGGGGGGACCAGGATGAATATGTATGAACTTTCCAATTTGTAAGTCGCTCTGGATAGCGAGCGTCTGCTAAATGACTTAAATGTAATGTAAATGTAATGTCACATGTGCAACCAGAGAAAAAAAATCCTAGACCACCTTTACTCCACACACAGAGATGCATACAAAGCTCTCCCCCGCCCTCCATTTGGCAAATCTGACCATAATTATATCCTCCTGATTCCTGCTTACAAGCAAAAACTAAAGCAGGAAGTACCAGTGACTCGCTCAATACGGAAGTGGTCAGATGACGCGGATGCAACACTACAGGACTGTTTTGTTCCGGGATTCATCTAATGGCATTGAGGAGTACACCACCTCAGTCATCGGCTTTATCAATAAGTGCATCGACGACGTCGTCCCTACAGTGACTGTACGTACATATTCCAACCAGAAGCAATGGATTACAGGCAACATCTGCATCGCGCTAAAGGCTAGAGCTGCCGCTTTCAAGGAGCGGGAGACTAATCCGGACTCTTATAAATAATCCRGCTATGCCCTCAGACGAACCATCAAACAAGCAAAGTGTCAATACAGGATTAAGATTGAATCATACTACACCAGCTCTGATGCTCGTTGGATGTGGCAGGGCTTGAAAACTATTACGGACTAAAAAGGGGAACCCAGACGCGAGCTGCCAGGTGACATGAGCCTATCAGATGAGCTAAATGCCTTTTATGCTCGCTTTGAGGCAAGCAACACTGAAGCATGCACGAGAGCACCAGCTGTTCTGGATGACTGTGTGATAACACTCTCGGTAGCCGATGTGAGCAAAACCATTAAAGAGGTCAACATTCACAAAGCCGCTGGGCCAAACGGATTACCAGGATGTCTACTCAAAGCATGCGCGGACCAAGTGTCTTCACTGACATTTTCAATCTCTCCCTGACTGAGTCTGTAATACCTACATGTTTCAAGCAGACCACCGTAGTCCCTGTGCCCGAGGAAGCGAAGGTAACCTGCCTAAATGATTACCGCCCCGTGGCACTCACGTCGGTAGCCATGAAATGCTTTGAAAGGCTGGTCATGGCTCACATCAACAGCWTCCTCCCGGACACCCTAGACCCACTCCAATTGGCATACCGCCCCAACAGACGCATACTGCCTCTTTGTGATGGCCACTCCAATACCTTGACTTTGTTGTCCTTAAGCCATTTTGCCACAACTTTGGAAGTATCCTTGGGGTCACAAGACCCATTTGCGACCAAGCTTCAACTTCCTGACTGATGTCTTAAAGTTGCTTCAATATATCCACATAATTTTCCTCCCACATGATGCAATCTATTTTGTGAAGTGCACTAGTCCCTCCTGCAGCAAAGCACCCCCAAAACATGATGCTGCCACCCCCGTGCTTCACGGTTGGGATGGTGTTCTTCGGCTTGCAAGCCTCCCCCTTTTTACTCCTAACATAACAATGGTCATTATGGCCAAACAGTTGTATTTTTGTTTCATCAGACCAGAGGACATTTCTCCAAAAAGTACGATCTTTGTCCCCATGTACAGTTGCAAACCGTAGTCTGGCTTTCTTTCTGGCGGTTTTGGAACAGTGGCTTCTTCCTTGCTGAGCGGCCTTTCAGGTTATGTCGATATAGGATTAGTTTTACTATGGATATAGATACTTTTGTACCTGTTTCCTCTAGCATCTTCACAAGGTCATTTGCTGCTGTTCTGGGATTGATTTGCACTTTTCGCACCAAGGTACGTTCATTTCTAGGAGACAGAACGCGTATCCTTCCTGAYCGGTATGATGGCTGCGTGGTCCCATGGTGTTTATACTTGCGTACTATTGTTTGTACAGATGAACTTGGTACCTTCAGACATTTGGAAATTGTTCCCAAGGATGAACCAGACTTGTGGAGGTCTACTAATCTTTTTTCTGAGGTCTTGGCTGATTTCTTTAGATTTTTCTATGATGTCAAGCAAAGAGGCACTGAGTTTGAAGGGAGGCCTTGAAATATATCCACAGGTACACCTCCAATTGACTCAAATTATGTCAATTAGCTTATCAGAAGCTTCTAAATCCATGACACCATTTTCTGGAATTTTCCAAGCTGTTTAAAGGCACAGTCAACTTAGTGTATGTAAACTTCTGACCCACTGGAATTGTGATACAGTGAATTATACGTGACATAATCTGTCTGTAAACAATTGCTGGAAAAARGAKTTGTYTCATGCACAAAGTAGATGTCCTAACCGACTTGCCAAAACMATAGTTTGTTAACAAGAAATTTGTGGAGTGGTTGAAAAACGYGTTTTTATGACTTCAACCTAAGTGTATGTAAACTTCCGACTTCAACTGTATGTGAGAATGCTGTTCATTGAGRACAGCTCAGCATTCAACACCATAGTGCTCACGTAGCTCATCACTAAGCCAAGAACTCTGGGACTAAACACCTCCCTCTGCAACTGGATCCTGGACTTCCAGACGGACCGTCCCCAGTTGGTAAGAGTAGGCAACAACACGTCTGCCACGCTGATCCTTAACACTGGGGCCCCTCAGGGGTGTGTACTTAGTCCCCTCCTGTACTCCCTGTTCACCCACGACTGTGTGGCCAAACACGACTCCAACACCATCATTAAGTTTGCAGACAACACAACACCGACAACGACGAGACGGCCTATAGGGAGGAGGTCAGATAACTGGCAGTGTGGTGCCAGGACAACAACCTCTCCCTCAACGTGAGCAAGACAAAGGAGCTGATCGTGGACTACAGGAAAAGGCGGGCCGAACAGGCCCCCATTAACATCGATGGGGCTGTAGTGGATCGGATCGAGAGTTTCAAGTTKCTTCGTGTCCACATCACCAACGAACTATCATGGTCCAAACATACCAAGACGAGGAAGAGGGCACGACAAAACCTTTTCCCCTTCAGGAGACTGAAAAGATTTGGCATGGGTTCCCAGATCCTCAAAAGGTTCTACAGCTGCACCATCGAGAGCATCCTGACCGGTTGCATCACTGCCTGGTATGACAACTGCTCGGCATCTGACTGTAAGGAGCTACAGAGTGTAGTGCGAACGGCCCAGTACATCACTGGGGCCAAGCTCCCTACCATCCAGGAAAGCCCATAAAATTGTCTGAGACTCCAGTCACCCAAGTTATCGACTGTTTTCTCTGCTACCGTATGGCGAGCGGTACCYGAGCGTCAAGTCTAGGACCAAAAGGCTCCTCGACAGCTTCTACCCCCAAGCCATAAGGCTGTTGAACAATAAYCAAAATCACCACTGGACAATTTACATTTCACCCCCCTCCCTTTTGTACACTGCTGCTACTCGCTGTTATTTATCTATGCATAGTCACTTCACCCCCACCTACGTCCCCTGTATATAGCCTCATTATTATTATTCGTATTGTGTTACTTTTTATTATAACTTTATATTTTAGTCGACTTGGTAAATATTTTCTTAACTATTCTTGAACTGCGCTGTTGGTTAAGGGCTTGTAAGTAAGCATTTCACGGTAAAGTCTATATTTGTATTTGGCGCATGTGACAAATAAAGTTTGATATGATTTGAAGAGCATTGGTGAATGTCGGGCACTGATGTTGGTGGATTAGGCATGGCTCGCAATCGGCGTTCCAATTCATCCCAAAGGTATTCGATGGGGTTGAGGTCAGGGCTCTGTGCAGGCCACCATTTTTGTATGGACCTCGCTTTGTGCACAGGAGCATTGTAATGCTGAAACAGGAAAGGTCCTTCCCCAAGTGCTTCATTTGTAAATTGAAATGTGCCGGAACAAAAATTGAGCCCGAGAGGGAGGTGACCCGGGTGCTCTGAGGCACCAGAACTCATTAAAAATATATATTTTATAGTAATGCATTGCTTGCATTATCATTGCTTTTGCTTACTGGCATAGAGCAGTATTGTAGAGGCGCTTGCAGAAGTTGCACAAATGAAGAATATTTTTTGTAGCCTAGGGTTTGGGGAAAATGTGGCCTTTATAAATGCCTTTCATGCAATTCTACATCATTTTAGATGGGGAGACACGCATATTGTACAATATGAGGAGGAAATTATAGTCCTAAAAAGCTTTACATATTCGCTGACTCACACATTGATGCTCYGCTCAATCACTGGTGATGGCCGATGCTTGCTGTGCGTTCCAGACTGTAGGCATATAGTGATTGGGCTACACGGAATCCACAGCTAGGTAATWAAAAAAATAAACTGTTCATCTGTGGCTAAATTGTAGGCCTACTCTTGGTGTAGTATACGGAATTATTTCATGTCTTTCTGAACAGACGGCAGTAATTATATAACTTTGGCAAATGTATTTCAATTTATGATGGGTGCTGCAGCTCCTCCAGAACCCTTCGCGTGGCTACGATTCTATAAGGAAATAAACGGTGAAGTCCAGCACTGGAGAGATGAGAGTAGCAGGCTCATGTCTATCAGTAGAGAGTGGGAGAGAGATCATAGAAAGTGAATCTCATTCTAGTTCTGTGAGATACATGCGTGCTTCTCTCTCTCACTACAGCAATGGCCACACTTTGGTCTATATAGGCTACAATGTTGTGCAAATCATAAACACAGGGCAGCTCAATTACCAGGCACGTTTTCACATTACGTTTTTAGGGGGCAGCCAGGGGGATTACAGAGGAGTCAACTTGAATTTGCTGATTGCTTTAATTATAATTTTTACATTACAAACAGTGAAAAAAAAAAATTCATGCTATGAGTGGTACCGGATCCTGGCAAATGGGTTCAGAAACAAAACTGTCTAAAACTGAGAGGTGCCGGATCCTGTTCTGGCAGGATTCAGCTCACATTAAGCACTGGCCTTCCATAAACTGTTGCCACAAAGTTGGAAGCACATAATTGTCTAGAATGTCATTGTCTGCTGTAGTGTTAAGATTTCCCTTCACTGGAACTAAGGGGCCTAGCCCGAACCATGAAAAAGAGCACCAGACCATTACTCCTCCTCCACCAAACTTTACAGTTGGCACAATGCATTAGGGCAGGTAGCGTTCTCTTGGCATCCACAAACCCAGATTTGTCCGTCGTCGGACAGCCAGATGGTGAAGCGTGAGTCATCACTCCAGAGACCTCGTTTCCACTGTTCCAGAGTCCAACGCGGCAAGCTTTACACCACTCCAGCCTACTCTTGGCATTGTGCATGGTGATCTTAGGCTTGTGTGCGGCTACTCGGCCATTTAAACCCATTTCATGAAGCTCCCGACGAACAGTTCTTGTGCTGACGTTGCTTCCAGAGGCAGTTTGGAACTCGGTAGTGAGTGTTGCAACTGAGGACAGATGATTTTTACACGCTTCAGCGCTCAGTGGTCCCGTTCTGTGAGCTTGTATGGCCTACCTCTTTGTGGCTGAGCCGTTGTTGCTCCTAGATGTTTCCACTTCACAATAACAGCACTTACAGTTGACCGGGGCAGCTCTAGCAGGGCAGAAATTTGACGAACTGACTTGTTGGAAAGGTGGCATCCTATAACGGTGCCAAATTGAAAGCCACTGAGCTCTTCAGTAAGGCCATTTTACTGACTATGTTTGTCTATGGAGATTACGTGGCTGTGTGCTTGATTTTATAAACACGTCAGCAACAGATGTGGCTGAAATAGCCAAATCCACTCACTTGAAGGGGTGTCCACATACTTTTGTATATCTAGTGTATCATTGCTTGACTCCAAGTTTATTTCAAGGACCAGTACGTCCTCAGAAATGCAGCATAGAACACGTACAACTCAGAAGGCACAAAGAAAGAGGAAATGAAAATACTGTCTTTGTCTGTAAAACAAAAAAGAGTAGATATACTGAAATCCACCTACAGTGGAAAACACATATATATATATATATATATATATATATATATATATATAGCAGCACTACGTACTAGCTATGGGAAAAACAGGATGTCTTCCCCTGGATTTGAGCCTACAGACACACTGACTGCCTACTGTTTGGTCTGGAATGACATCTCCAAACTGATTTTAACGTTTCCTCTCGACTGTATTTAGAACTAAAGGGATGTTCTAGAGCGCTGGCTTTCACCTGCTGATGAATGTGAGAGAGTTATAAATGTCCTACAACAATAGCTACTGTAGCAGGCAGAATATCAGAGAAAAACATGTGGCGGAAAAGCCTACTACTGTAATCTTGGAGCACTGTGCTTAATCATACTGTGTTACCCACAGTTTACTTACAGTACCTGTCCCAGTATTTGCTGAAAAAAACATGTTTGTGGGGGAAAACTAATTTTGATTGGCTGGGCCTGGCCCCCCAAGTGGGTGGGCTGCACCCCTTTCTAGTCATGTGAAATCCATAAATTAGGGCTGATTTAATTTATTTCAATTGACTGATTTCCTTATACGAACTGTAACTCAGTAAAATCTTTGAAATTGTTGTGTGTTGCATTTACATTCTTGTTCACTACTTTTGTATATATAGGGTATTACAGTTGCTAGTGAAAGTCTACACTCCTCTTGCACATTCTTCACATTTTGCTGCCTTCAAATTTGATCTAAAAAGGGATGAAATATGATTTCCTCCCCCCCTATTGATCTACACGACCTACGCCACGTTTTTAAAGTGAAATAAAAATAAGACATTTTCCAAATGACGAAGAAATACAAAATGAGGATGTCTTGATTGTGTATGTCTTCACACTCCAGAGTTAATACTTGGTGGAAGCACCGTTGGCAGCTGTGAATCATTTTGAATAAGAGTCTACTAACCTTGCACAATTTGTAGGGAAACATGTATCCATTGTTTTCATAAACATTGCATTAACCATTTGGCCTAAATTAAAAAAWAWATATTTTTGTCAAATCGAATAGCACACAACACAGAATGAAACCCTCTGTATTTTCAAGTATTATGGTGGCAGCATCATGTTAAGTGTCATCGGCAGGGACTGGGGAGTTTGTCAGAATAAAAAAGAATATGAAAGGAGCAAAGCCCAGGTGAAAAGGTTAAGGAAAACATGCCTCATTCTTCTGAAAACCTAACCCTGGGATAGAACTTCATTGGACTCTATGTAAACTGGAAACCATATATCCTGAGGCTGCATTTATTGTAGCAGGGGATTTTAACAAGGCTAATCMAAAAACAAGGCTCCCTGAATTTTATCAGCATATCGAATGCTATCTGGCAAAATCTGGCAAAATTCTGGCAAATCTGGATCATTCTGGATCATTGTTACTCTAACTTCCGCGACGCATACAAAGCCCTCCCTCGCCCTCCTTGCGGCAAATCTGACCACGACTCAATTTTGTTGCTCCCAGCCTATAGACAGAAACTAAAACAGGAAACGCCCATGCTCAGGTCTGTTKAACGCTGGTCCGACCAATCTGATTCCACGCTTCAAGATTGCTTCGATCACGTGGACTGGGATATGTTCAGGATAGGGTCGAACAACAACATTGATGTATACGCTGTATACGCTGATATACGCTGATGTTGTACCCACTGTGACTATTAAAGCCTTCCCCAACCAGAAACTGTGGATTGATGGCAGCATTCGCACAAAACTGAAAGCGCGAACAACTGCTTTTAATCAGGGCAAGGCGACCGGAAACATGACCGAATACAAACAGTGTAGCTATTCTCTCCACAAGGCAATCAAACAAGCTAAGCGTCAGTATAGAGACAAAGTAGAGTTGCAATTCAACGGCTCAGACACGAGAGGTATGTGGCAGGGTCTACAGTCACGGACTACAAAAAGAAAACCAGCCCCGTCACGGACCCCGATGTCTTGCTCCCAGACAAACTAAACAACTTCTTTGCTCGCTTTGAGGACAATACAGTGCCACCGATACGGCCCACTATCAAAACCTGTGGGCTCTCCTTCACAGCAGCCAACGTGAGAYAAACAATTAAACGTGTTAACCCTCGCAAGGCTGCCGGCCCAGACGGCATCCCTAGCCGCGTCCTCAGAGCAAGCGCAGACCAGCTGGCTGGTGTGTTTACTGACATATTCAATCAGTCTGCTGTTCCCACATGCTTCAAGAGGGCCACCATTGTTCCTGTTCCCAAGAAAGCTACGGTAAATGAGCTAAACGACTCTCGCCGCGTAGCACTCACTTCCGTCATCATGAAGTGCTTTGAGAGACTAGTCAAGGATCATATCACCTCCATCCTACCTGACACCCTAGACCCACTCCAATTTGCTTACTGCCCCAATAGGTCCACAGACTACGCAATCGCAATCACACTGCACACTGCCCTAACCCATCTGGACAAGAGGAATACCTATGTAAGAATGCTTTTCATCGACTACAGCTCAGCATTTAACACCATAGTACCCTTCAAACTCGTCATTAAGCTCGAGACCCTGGGTCTCGACCCTGCCCTGTGCAACTGGGTCCTGGACTTTTTGACGGGACGCCCCCAGGTGGTGAGGGTAGGAAACAACATCTCCATCCCGCTGATCCTCAACACTGGGGCCCCACAAGGGTGCGTTCTCAGTCCTCTCCTGTTCACCCATGACTGCGTGGCCATGCATGCCTCCAACTCAATCATCAAGTTTGCAGACGACACTACAGTGGTAGGCTTGATTACCAACAACGACGAGACGGCCTACAGGGAGGAGGTGAGGGCCCTCGGAGTGTGGCGTCAGGAAAATAACCTCACACTCAACGTCAACAAAACAAATGAGATGACCGTGGACTTCAGGAAACAGCAGAGGGAGCACCCCCCTATCCACATCGACGGTACAGTTGTGGAGAAGGTGGAAAGTTTTAAGTTCCTCGGCGTACACATCATGGACAAACTGAAATGGTCCAGGTGCATCAAAGCTGGGACCGAGAGACTGAAAAACAGCTTCTATCTCAAGGCCATCAGACTGTTAAACAGCCATCACTAACATTGAGTGGCTGCTGCCACCATACTGACTCAAATCTCTAGCCACTTTAATAATACAAAATTGGATGTAATAAATGTATCACTAGTCTACATTACTCATCTCATATGTATATACTGTACTCTATACCATCTACTGCATCTTCCTAATGCCGTTCGGCCATAGCTCATCCATATATTTATATGTACATATTCTTATTCATTCCTTTACACTTGTGTGTAAAAGGTAGTTGTTGTGAAATTGTTAGATTACTTGTAAGATATTACTGCATGGTTGGAACTAGAAGCACAAGCATTTCGCTACACTCGCATTAACATCTGCTAACCATGTGTATGTGACCAATAGAATTTGATTTGATTAACACTTTTATGCCAAAGACACACCAGAATGGTTTTCCATCAGGTTTTGAGTTGTCCAGCCTCAGGTTTTGAGTTGTCCAGCCTCAGGTTTTGAGTTGTCCAGCCTCAGGTTTTGAGTTGTCCAGCCTCAGGTTTTGAGTTGTCCAGCCTCAGGTTTTGAGTTGTCCAGCCTCAGGTTTTGAGTTGTCCAGCCTCAGGTTTTGAGTTGTCCAGCCTCAGGTTTTGAGTTGTCCAGCCTCAGGTTTTGAGTTGTCCAGCCTCAGGTTTTGAGTTGTCCAGCCTCGGTCTTGACTTACATTTGCTTGAAAGGCAGAGACAAGGGTTGAATATTGCTGTGTGCCAATCATTCCCAACAAAATTTACTGAGCTTAAGCAATTGAAAAAAAAAACTATGGACATACAGTATGTTGAAGTCAGAGTTGGTAGAATATTATTCAAAATGATTCACAGCTGTAATGGCTGCCAACAGTGGGCTCCCAAGAGGCACAGTGGTCTAAGGTACTGCCTCTCAGGGCTAGAGGCGTCACTACAGACCCTGGTTCGATTCCAAGCTATATCACAACCGGCCGTGATAGGAAGTTCCATAGGGCGGCGTACAATTGGCCCAGCGTCGTTAGGGTTTGGCCGGGGAAGGCCGTCATTGTAAAAAAATTGTTCTTAACTGACTTGCCTAGTAAAATAAAGGTTAAATAAAAATAAAAAGTGCTTCCACCAAGTATTAACTCTGGGGTGTAAAGACATACACAATCAAAATAATTCTGGTTTTTATTTTATTCTTAATTTGGAAAATGTTATTTATTTATTGCACTTTGAAAATGTGTTGTGTAGCTCTGAAGGACAAAAATGTGTAGACTGTGGAAGGGGTGTGTAGACTTTCACTAGGTACTGTATGTATAAGTTGTGCCACATTTAAATTAAACTAGCAATTTAGTGGCTTATGGGATTGTAATAAAGATTTAGAATCAACGACTGCACCCTGATGTTGTTGAGTGTTTTGCAGAGCTCTGTGAACACTGTAAACACTCCTTGTAAAATAAAAACATCTAGTTCAGTCATCAGATGTGTACAGAGCTGCCAGTTGTTGGTTATATAAGACCTTACAATAACCATATCAGTTTGGACATGGAGAGCTGAAACTCACATAAACAAGCCATCAACTCCTCATTTATAATTTTTTTTGCCCATCTGGAAGAAATAGGACCATTAGATTGACGTAGGTTTATCTAGGCACAAGTTTATCTACTCTATGTAAAATGTGAATAAACAGCATTAGAATATCCAACCTGCCTTCCATAATAAACTCCAAACACTACATGTGATGCCTAGACAAGTTAATTTAATCAATTTTACTTCATATCTTCAATAAGTATAGCATTTGTTTTTACATCAAGATATACAGTGACATAATAAATTGCATATTACTAATGCAATGCTTATGCAATATGCAATTTATCACAAAACAGCACAAATTCAGAACATTGTGAAGTACCCATCATTTAATATAATCAAAAGTTTGAAAATTACTCACTAGTTTGAGAAGTAAGGATTTAGCTCAATAGCTCTATAATAATCACAATGAAACATTGAAAATGGAAACATCTCAGGTAAACGACCCACTGATAGCGCTAATAGGGGATTGTGAGTCACAAAAATAGCTGTTGGTCTAGATAATTATATAGCAGTATCAGCTTTCACCTGTGAATAACAGAGAAGCACACAGCAATGACAAGGTATCATTTTGTTGCTTCAGAAATGTATTTTCTGCGTGTTCCATTTTGGTTTAGAGTTATATCATAAGGTAGTTATGCAAGAACAATGAACATCCAATACTAGAAAGTCTATCTGTATTATTTATTTATTTATTTATCATGGTCTAAGGAATACTATAGTGGGGAAATGTCCATCTATTATCACAGGTTAAAGGAGCAATACTATATATATATATAGTACAGCTTCTTTAACCTGTGATAATAGATGGACATTTCCCCACATCTATATACACATATATATATATATATATATAGTACCAGTCAAAAATTTGGACACACCTACTCATTCAAGGGTTTTTCTTTATTTGTACTATTTTCTAAATTATAAAATACTAGTGAATATATCAAATCTGTGAAATAACACATATGGAATCACGTAGTAACCAAAAAAGTGTTAAACAAATCAAAATATATTTTGTATTTGAGATTTTACGAAGTAGCCACCATTTACCTTGATGACAGCTTTGCACACTCTTGGCATTCTCTCAACCAGCTTCATGAGGTAGTCACCTGGAATGCATTTCAATTAACAAAGTTCAGTGGTGACATTTCTTTCCTTCTTAATGCGTTTCAGCCAATCAGTTGTGTTGTAACAAGGTAGTGGTGGTATACAGAAGATAGCCCTATTTGGTAAAAGACTAAGTCCATATTATGGCAAGAACAGCTCAAGCAAAGAGAAACGAAAGTCCATCATTACTTTAAGACATGAAGGTCAGTCAATGTGGAACATTTCAAGAACTTTGAACATTTCTTTAAGTGCAGTAGCAAAAACCATCAAGCGCAATGATGAAACTCTCTCTCATGAGGACCGCCACAGGAAAGGAAGACCCAGAGTTACCTCTGCTGCAGAGGATATGTTCATTAGAGTTACCAGCCTTGCAGCGCAAATAAATGTTTCACAGAGTTCAAGTAACAGAGACATCTCACCATCAACTGTTCAGAGGAGAATGCGTGAATCAGGCCTTCATGGTCAAATTGCTGCAAAGAAACCACTACTAAAAGGACACCAATAAGAAGAAGAGAGTTGCTTGGACCAAGAAACATGAGCAATGGACATTAGACCGGTGGAAATCTGTCCTTTGGTCTGATGAGTCCAAATTTGATATTGTTGGTTCCAACCGCCATGTCTTTGTGAGACGCAAAGTAGGTGAATGGATTATCTCTGCATGTGTGGTTCCCACCGTGAAGCATGGAGGAGGAGGTGTGATGGTGTGGAGGTGCTTTGCTGGTTACACTGTCTGTGATTTATTTAGAATTCAAGGCACACTTAACCAGCATAGCTACCACAGCATTCTACAGGGATACGCCATCCCATCTGGTTTGCGCTTAGTGAAACTATTATTTGTTTTTCAAAAGTACAATTACCCAAAACACACCACCAGGCAGTGTTTTGGCTATTTGACCAAGGAGAGTGATGGAGTGCTGCATCAGATGACCTGGCCTCCACAATCACCTGACCTTAACCCAATTGAGATGGTTTGGGATGAGTTGGACCGTGAGTGAAGGAAAAGCAGCCAACAAGTGCTCAGCATATGTGGAAACTCGTTCAAAACTGTTGGAAAAGCATTCCTCATGAAGCTGSTGGAGAGAATGCTAAGAGTGTTCAAAACTGTCATCAAGGCAAAGGGTGGTGACTTTGAAGAATCTCAAATATAAAATACATTTTGATTTGTTTATCACTTTTTTGGTTACTACATGATTCCATATGTGTTATTTCATAGTTGTGATGTCTTCACTATTATTCACTAATATTCTATGTAGGAAACATTAAAAATAAAGAAAAACCCTTGAATGAGTAGGTGTGTCCAAACTTTTGACTGGTACTATATATGTGTGTGTGTGTTATGTTTTTATAGACAAAATGTGTATGAAGTACAAACCTCAAAATATTTTTTGTGCAGATGGTATTGACACCACTATACTGTGCCTTATAACAGTAGGCTGTTTAAATGTAAGTTACTATTTTTAAACTTTTTCCAGAGGAAAAACCAACAACAAATACAAGGGTACATCCCAAAGTATAGTGTGCCGTTTCAGACGCAGCTTTGTATGGTCACTGGTTCTTTTAATTCCTTGTAAACTATGGGGAGTCACTTTGACTGTGATTATACTACAACACCACTCACATCCTAGTCCCAAAGCTATTGGATTCCCCTGCACTGCACTGTACACCAGTCTACAGTAAGCCATTACAAGAAGTAAACGGGCAGTGGGAAGGTAGAAAAAGTTTCAAAGGCAGATACAGTATATCATGAACATTCAATAAATCAGTCTCTGATGAGACATAACAGTCATGTTCAAATTTTTTTTTTAATTTTATTTTTTACCTTTATTTAACTAGGCAAGTCAGTTAAGAACAAATTCTTATTTTCAATGACGGCCTAGGAACAGTGGGTTAACTGCCTGTTCAGGGGCAGAACGACAGATTTGTACCTTGTCAGCTCGGGGATTTGAACTTGCAACCTTTCGGTTACTAGTCCAACGCTCTAACCACTAGGTAGTGAAATGTACCTCTAATTGACCAAGGCATCCTGACTGTGTTGAGCTCTCCGCAATATCGGTGTGTTTGTTTTCCTCAGCAGCGCTTTAGAACCCTTTCTTGTAATATCAAGTGGAAATCACAATAAAAATAAATTAAATGAAAATAGTTTTTGGACAAATTGTGAACATGTGCTGTCTGTCCTGGAAACCGTTGTGGAACACCTCGTAGTAATCTCTGAAATGTTGGCATTTTAGACAGCCAAGTCAGACCATGAAAGATAATAGGCCATAAAAGGCACTGCTACACACAGTATCCCATTTTAGTAGAATACATTATTCTATTTCATTACTCCATTTCTTGCACACCCAATATGGAAAGGGGGATCCAGATGCAAAAGTAACAGATGTTTTGTCTTTTTGTAGATTTTTTAAAATATATATAATGGAGGAAGGAGAAATGGAGGAAAGGGACATGATTCCCAAAACACTGCTGTTTAGGGCCCCATGTGTATGTAGAGGTTTCCTTCCTCTGTACAGAGAATGTCTTGTTTTACAGGTGGGACGTCATGCAGCTGAGGCATGACTACACATTCCTCATTAAGTCACTAGCTAGTCCAAACCCATGACTCTATTACGGGATGTTGGGAACAGTTTTCAGTTCTTTTTTCTATGCAGAAAACATAGAGCTTTGTATACACTTAAAGACTTCTCTGTGCACCTTTTTGAAATGTACCTCTAAATGTTCCTTTCTGACCATATCCTCATAAGGCCCAATGCTCTGAGATAAGGAACACTGGTTGATCAAATGTTTATCTCTGAAATGTAACACAAGACATACAGTAATTAAAATCACTTAGTTTCAACTTACAGTTGTGACCGTGTATTGAGTATCTATCATAAATAAGATACTGATCACTCCGTGGCAGATCATCACTATAACTCTCAAAGAAAACAGTGCTAGCCTAGCAAGTCTTTTAAGCTACTTTCCAAGCAATTACATATTTGTAGATTTCACATTTATACACACTACCGTTCAAAAGTTTGGGGTCAATTGGAAATGTCCTTGTTTTTGAAAGAAAATTACATTTCTGGTCCATTAAAATAACATAAAATTAATCATAAATACAGGGTAGACATTGTTAATGTTGTAAATGACTATTGTAGCTGGAAACGGCAGATTTATTATGGAATATCTACATAGGCGTACAGAGGCCCATTATCAACCATCACTCCTGTGTTCCAATGGCACGTTGTGTTAGCTAATCAAAGTTGATCATTTTAAAAGGATAATTGATCATTAGAAAACCCTTTTGCAATTATGTTAGCACAGCTGAAAACTGCTGTTCTGATTAAAGAAGCAATAAAACTGGCCTTCTTTAGACTAGTTGAGTATCTGGAGCATCACTATTTTTGGGTTCGATTACAGGCTCAAAATGGCCAGAAACAAATAACTTCTAAAATTCATCAGTCTATTCTTGTTCTGACAAATGAAGGCTATTCCATGCGAGAAATTGCCAAGAAACTGAAGAGCTCATACAACGCTGTGTACTACACAGCATTGGGGCGGCAGGTAGCCTAGTGGTTAGAGCGTTGGGCCAGTAACCGAAAGGTTGCTAGATCGAATCCCCAAGAACTGGGAGGCCCCGGTGCACAACTGAGCAAGTTGGGACTGAGATGCTGGCCTTCTAGGCAGAGTTCCAAAGAAAAAGCAATTTCTCAGACTGGCCAATAAAAAGAAAAGATGAAGATGGGCAAAAGAACACAGACACTGGACAGAGGAACTCTGCCTAGAAGGCCAGCATCCCGGAGTCGCCTCTTCACTGTTGACATCGAGACTGGTGTTTTGCGGGTACTATTTCATGAAGCTGCCAGTTGAGGACTTGTGAGGCATCTGTTTCTCAAAARAGACACTCTAATGTACTTGTCCTCTTGCTCAGTTGTGCACTGGGGCCTCCCACTACTCCTTCTATTCTAGTTAAAGCCAGTTTGCGCTGTTCTGTGATGGGAGTAGTACACAGCGTTGTACGAGATCTTCTGTTTCTTGGCAATTTCTCGAATAGAATAGCCTTCATTTCTCAGAACAAGAATAGACTGACGAGTTTCAGAAGAAAGTTTTTTTTTTTAAATCAGCTTTTTCACCTACAATAGTCATTTACAGCATTAACAATGTCTACACTGTATTTCTGATCAATTTGATGTTTTTTTAATGGACAAAAAAATTGATTTTCTTTCAAAAACAAGGACATTTCTAAGTGACTCCAAACTTTTGAACGGTAGTGTATGTTTTAGCAAAAAATTTAAGCCATCCTTTTTAGATTTTCTAAATGTTCATATAAGATTAAAGCTGCAAATGTTTAACAGTCTGTCTTCAGGTAAATTGCTTTATTTCAAAGAGTGACGTAGCCAAGCCAGCTCTAGTTCACCGCTGCTCTACATTTTCTCACAGAGCCTTTATTCATTTCATAGTCAGACTGTAATGAGAAACTTCCCACTGGGCACAGACGTCAATTCAACATCTATTCCACGTTGGTTCCATGTAATTTCATCGTGGAAAAAACGTTGATTCAACTAGTGTGTTATTATTCACTTTACCTCATGCTTCGTGGAAATATGTCTTGAAAAACAAATGTTTCATATCAGACAGGATCGTACAAGGCAACACGGTGCCTAAAGATACTCGGTGCACATAGATTTAAGCCACTAAATATGTGGGCTTGAAAGCGCTGTGGATTTGCCACCTGAATGACTTGACAATAAAGCACAAAGAGTTGTTTAGGAAATTCTTCAAAAAGTCAGTTAAAGCATGGAAAGCCAGCTCGGCTGAAACCTATTCTACACAATCTTAGGAATGTCCTACATTTTCCCGACTATTCATGTATCAACTGACCACCCACAGTGGAGCTTCACATTCATACATGTACACTCTTAGAGAAAAGGGTTCTGGATAGAACCAATAAGGGTTCTATGCTTGCTTCATATATGGCACCCTTATTCTTATTCACTGAACTAAAATTGGTTCCATTTAGAACCCTATATGGATCKAATTTTGGTTCAGTGAAGAACAATCCCTAAAGGCTCTATATAGAACCTTTAGGGGTGCCATATATGAAGCAAGTATAGAAACCTTTTTTGGTTCTACCAGAATCTTTTTTCCTGAGAGTGTATACAACAAAACCACAAGTAAAACTGTTCACCCACAGACCACATCTTCAAGCTGAGTAGCCATATAAGCACATACTCCTTGCAAGTGTTTTTCCTGTCTAATCGTAGTTTTAATCTGCTTCAAGTGGTGATACTAAGGTGTAGTTTGGTCAGTCATCCAGTCCATATATAAACTGTATTCTGCATTTACACACTGTTAAAACACTTGTGTAAATATCTATGTTATCTTCTGCCATGTAAATCTATCAGACATACTCTAAGGCAGGATGCCTCTGTGGTTGTTAAGCATGTTCTTTTGTTCAGTTGCCCCAGTCAAGAAATAATTAACAAGAGTAGAAGAAGGCAGGAACTGGCTACCACACCCGACATTTTATCTCAGGGTTCATGGGAGTACCCGGTTTGCACTGGAATGCCTCTGAGAATGCTCCAAAATTCTGTAGGGAGCCAAGCACCCTGTGAGAGAAGATAGGTAAAGAGTGTTAACAGATTAATGACAGAAAATAGGTTGGAATATCCAAACGCTACATTTTTACAGTTGGTCGTTACCTGTATTCCAGGGGACTGTGGGAGTCCGTTTTGATGGACTGGCTGGCATATTCAGGCCGATAGGCACCACACCATACCTGGAGGAGGAAGATGTATCACTAATTCATGAATTCAATTTTGACACAATAAAAGCAGATACAGTATTACTGTGCCCATAACACGTTTATTTTCTCAACTACACCTGTTCATATTTTACAAGTGAAGATATTTTGGGACTGAATGTAAACCATAAAATGATGAGGAACATGATATGCCAGAGAGAACACCTTAAGGGGTACCAAGTCTTTTTTCCAAGGCGCTGTTCGACAGCCCAACTGAATAATCCCAGCAGGGATTATGCTTGACTTTAGCTTTGACCTGGTTTTGGATGAAGACTGTCAAACACTAGTCTGGCTTTGCTCTGGCATTGTTTTCCCTGGCACAGTACCGCAGTGGTCTTTATTTTGGCAAAATATTCTGGACCCCTAGGTAGGTAGCTTGATATAATTATCTGGGGTAGTTTTAAACCCTTTGGTCCAACTGTTTATTTATTGAAACCCAAGTATTTAGGAAAATATACAGTTTTGGGGCTTTGTTGTCAGTGGTCTCTAGACCAGCGTTTCTCAATGGTCCGTGAACAGCAGTGGAGGAAGGGTGGTAATATACACTATATATACACACAACTATGTGGACACCCCTTCAAATTAGGGGATTTGGCTATTTCAGCCACACCCGTTGCTGACAGTTGTATAAAATTGAGCACACAGACATGCAATCTCCATAGGAAATGTTGGCAGTAGAATGGCCTTACTGAAGAGCTCAGTGACTTTCAACATGGCACGTCATAGGATGCCACCTTTCCAACAAGTCAGTTTGTAAAATGTCTGCCCTGCTAGAGCTGCCCCGGTCAACTGTAAGTGGTGTTATTGTTAAGTGGAGACATCTAGGAGCAACAACGGCTCAGTCGCGAAGTGGTAGGCCACACAAGATCACAGAACAGGACCGTCAAAAATCTTCTGTCCTCGGTTGCAACACTCACTAGTTCCAAACTGCCTCTTGAAATAACGTCAGCACAAGAACTGTTCGTCGGGAGCTTCATGAAATGGGTTTCAATGGCTGAGCAGCCGCACACAAGCCTAAGATCACCATGCCAATGTCGGCATTGGCTGGAGTGGTGTAAAGCTCGCCGCCATTGGACTGTTGTTTCTACTGGAGCAGTAGAAACACGTTGTCTGGAGTGATGAATCACGCTTCACCATCTGGCAGTCCGACGGACTAATCTGGGTTTGGCGGATGCCAGGAGAACGCTACCTGCCCCAATGCATATTGCCAACTGTAAAGTTTGGTGGAGGAGGAATAATGGCCTGGTGCTGTTTTTCATGGTTTGGGCTAGGCCCCTTAGTTACAATGAAGGGAAATCTTAATGCTACAGCATATAATTACATTCTAGATGATTCTGTGCATCCAACTTTGTGGATCGCTGACTGCGAGTCAGGCCTAAATGCCCAACATCAGTGCCCGACCTCCCTAATGCTCTTGTGGCTGAATGGAAGAAAGTCCCCAGAAGAGTGGAGGCTGTTATAGCAGCAAATGGGGGGATCAACTCCATATTAATGCCCATGAGCTTTGAATGAGATGTTCGACGAGCAGTTGTCCACATACTTTTGGTSATGTAGTGTAAGTTTTATGCAATAAAGGTTGAGAAACAGTGGTCTACTCCAGACAACTCAATTTATTAAAGGGATGCTTTGGGATTTTGTCAATGAGGCCCTTTATCTACTTCCCCAGATCCAGATGAACTCGTGGTTAACATTTTTATGCTAGTAGATACCCATAGACCTCCAGTCATTGTGCTAACGCTAGTAAGCATTGGCTCGCGAAACTACCTCTTACTTCCTTCTTACTGGACACAGATTCATAAAAATGGTATCAACAAGGGAAATTAGATAAAGGGACTCATTGCCAAAATCCKGAAGTATCCCTTTAAAGTGGTGTTTACTCACTTGGGCAAAGTTAAGAAAGAAAAGTTGTTTGTGGTCCATGTCCAGACCAGGTAAACGATGCTCTTCACCTTCTCTCTCCATCCACTTCATGTAGGCCTGACCACAAACACACAAAAACATTCAAATGTCAAATATAAATGAGATACTATTTAAATCAGAAATCAATTTTTGTTAGAAAGTGGTTCATCGTGTTTTCATTGTGTTGTGGGGATTGAATGGGTTTTGTGAGGGTGTCACACCTTATAGGCTTGCCGAACTCCTCCGTTGTCAGCGATGTTCTCCCCCAAAGTGCTAATTCCACTGACCTGGGGTCACGCAGAGACAGTCATTAACACACTCACAAAAAATCATTCATCGTCAATAATCTTTTCTAGTGAAGCTAAAATGAAGTATTAGTCAGTACACCCAAATAAATGTTTGATTTTCCTATCCTTCTGCTACAATGGGAAACTCACATTTTGTCCGCCTGCGAGTTTCCAGTTGAAGTTGCCATATTGTTGCACCATGCATTGTGATTGGTCCTTGAAGTGCTCAGCAGAATAATTACTCCACCAGTTAAGCATGTTACCATCCTTATCAAAATTTACCGCCTGTTTTGAAAGATTAAAACGTGGAATTAATTGTGATGCAGTCTCATTTAAAATTTCCCCATGAATTAATACTCTATACTTAATCATCATTGTGCAACACATTGGACACAAAACATGGACAGTGACTATAAATATGAGGACTGCCTCACCATTGTCATCAAATCCATGGTGGATCTCATGTCCAATGACCATCCCTATTCCTCCCAAGTTCAGGGCCTGGGCTGCTGCTTATACTGTAAAGACACAGCATCTGCTATAACGCTGCAACGCGGAATAACGGACTATAATGAACAGAGAGAATATGGACATGAGTAAACAGCCCTTCTACTTGCAGGCATCTGAGCCCCTCCAACCTACTCAAGAGTAGGATTGAGCCTCCCTCATTCTTCTGCAACCTAGGAGCGATAGCATCATGCACACCTATGCTCACTTTGCCAGACGTAAATTACGCATCAACCTCTGACTCCCCCGCATAATGTGCACCCCTGGACCCTATTAGTCCCGAGTCCACCGTGCGCCGCCGTCGTGAATCTACAAGTCCTGACTCCCTAACCTCAATTTGCTGGCTCCAAACCCTCCCATCTCCCTTTTTACCACAATGACTCTGTGTAAACACTGAGAGCCTAAACTAGAGTCCATTCTATCACAACACGCCGAAAGCCCTACCGCCATTCATTACCTCTCCAATGGAGTTATAAGTGGCTAGTGAGACAAACCACCGGCGGCGTCATCCCGCAGAGCATGGTGGGCTCATCATACATAGCAAGGCGCTACCCTCATCCTGCATTACAAGAGGGCTCATCAACGTGTACGTATGAGCGACCTCTCTGGTCTCAACTATACAGTATATAGATATGAGGGCCCTCACCCCACAGTGATGTGATGACCCTACGTCTAGTATGTTGTGAGAGCCCTCCCATCCATGTAACAGAGAGCGTATGACCCTCTCTGTATGGGCTCATATCGTAGTAGACCCTAGCTCGTGTAGTAATGAGCCACCCCTACTCGAAGGTAGATCGACACTCTCTGTAATAGCCCTGCTCCTGTAGTCTTCGAACAGCCCCTTCATCTTGATATGTCAAGCCCGAGGCGTAGCGCTCTGATATGCATCACTTGATACCTCATGACTTAGTAGGTCTTCAGACCGCCGCTCCTTTACATGTTCGAGCCCTCTCCACGTAAAGGATGAAGCCTACTGCTGGTAAGTCTGCTTAGTAAGCCCCTCACTCATGTAGATGGGATCTTCGAACACGCCCTCTAGTGTTAATATTGAAAGCCCCAGTTAGATGAAGGTATGAGGGGGCCCCCTACACGATCATCAAGCCCACCAGGCCTCATGGAAGCAGGTCACGAACCTACAGAGAGGTGTGAGCCCTCCTCTGTTAGGTATCACAACCATACAGAGAGACGAGAGTGGCTTTGTGACCCATCTCTCTGTAGTATGCAGCCCTCTCAGTATGTGAGCCCTCTCTGTATGCGGATGAGCCCTCTCTGATAGGTGTTGAGCCCTCTCGTAGGATGTGGCCCTCTCCTACACACCTGTAATGTGCCACGTATCTCGTAGAGTGAGAAGCTCGCCACCCCACTCATCTAGATAGTTGAGCCATCGATCTGTAGGCCAACACATTATCATTAATGAGCCCCTTCTTATGTTGTGTCATCAGCCCACCTCTATTTAAGTCAAGTGAAGCCCTCTCTGACTAGGTATTACCCCGTCTTAACGTACGAGCACGTAAGCAGAAGCGTCTCACATACAAGATGCGAGGGCTCACACCATGAAAGTGGTCCAAGGATAGCCTTACATGGAGATGGGAGCCCTCTCGCTGCATAACTATTGACAGAGAGTAGCGCCTCTCTCCTAACTCAAAGCAGACAGAAAGTATGGCTCAAATAGCCCCCTCACTACTGAGAGGGTGCATGCAGCCCTCTATAGCTGTCCTATCAGAAGATGTTGCTGGGAGCTCCACCACATACTCACTCTTAATGTGATGACCCTCTCCTCTATACAGTATGCGCCCTCTATGACGATAAGGCTCATACCATACCAGAAGGCTCACACCTACAGAGGACGGTGGAGCCCTCTCCAGCAAGAACACTACGGAGAGGCTACATACTACAAGAGCTCATACTCTAGGCAGATAAGGCTCACACTACAGAGGCTCACACATACAGAGAGGCTCATACCACCTACAGAGAGGGCTCACCATACAGAGAGGGCATCAACCACCAGAGAGGGCTCATACCTTAGCAGAGAGCTCACACATCAGAGAGGGGTTCATCAAGGGTCACATAAGCGGCTACATACAGAGCGGCTACAACAGAGAGCACACACAGAGACTCAACTACAGAGAGGGCTCTACTACAAGGCATACAGTCAGAAGGGGCTCACACAATTACCAGAGAAGGCTCATACCTACAGAGGGCTTCCATACCTACAGAGAGGCTCCACATACAAGAGGCATAGAGGGCTCATACATACAGAGGGGCTCACACCCTACAGAGAGGCTCACACGATACAGAGAGGCTCATACCTACCGAGAGGGCTTCATCACCTACAGAGGCGGCTCACACCTACAAGAGGCTCACACGAACCTTTACCCCCCAAGAGAGGGGCTCATCAACCTACAAGAGCTCATACCTACAGAGAGGCTCCACACGTACAGACGCCTACAAGAGCTCATACCATACAGAAAGGCTCCACAACAGAGAGGCTCACATACGCTACAAAAGAAGGCGCTCACACAAAGCAGGAGGCTCATAACTACAGAGAGGCTCACACATACAGAGCTAAAAAAGGGCTCCACACATACAGAGAGGCTCATTACATACAGAGAGTGCATACACGATACTAAAGGCTACAACAAACCATACTCAGAGAGGGCTTCACCTACAGAGCTACAGTACGAGCGTCCTACCTTACAGAGTCATAAACTTACGAGGCACACAGAGGGCCAATACTACAGAGAGGGCTCAACTACAAGAGGGCATACTACAAAGGGCTCACAGTTACGAGGTCATACTACAAGAGGCTCTCACAGCCTCACAGTCAAGAGGCTCCACATACAGAAGGGCTCATATAGGAGTCACTACAGAGAGGCCCACATAGGGGCCACACTACAAGAGGCTCTACTACAGAAGAGGGCTCCAACACACAAGAGAGGCCTCACACAGACAGAGAGGCCTCTACATCAGGCTAACCTACAGGGTAATACGAGAGGGCCAAGCTCAGCCAACCACGAGGGTCACATAAGAGAGCTCTACATCAGGTACCCAGGAGGCTCACACCATACAGAGAGGCTCATACTCGGAGCCAACTACAAGAAGGCTCATACTACGAGAGGGCCCTAGGGGGGCTCATACGAAGGCCATACTACAGAGAGGCGCCTCACACATACAGAAGGCTCATACCTACAGAGAGGGCTCATGCACCTTACGAGAGGCTCAGCATACCAAGGCCTACCTAGATCGCCTCAACCTACAAAGCTCACACATACAGAGAGGGCTCATACCTACAGAGAGGCTCCATACTTACGAGGAGGGCTCACACATATACAAGAGAGGCTCAACACATACAGAGAGCTTCACCAGACACAGAAGAGGCTCACACCTACAGAAGGGCTCACACCTACAGAGAGGGCTCACACCCTACAGAAGGCTCATACCTACAGAGAGGCTCACACATACAGAGAGGCTCAACAACTACAAGGGCTCACACACATACAGAGAGGGCTCACACCTACAGAAGGCTCAATCACCTACAGAGGCTCATACCTACCACAGAGGCTCACTACAAGAGGGCTCCAATACCTACAGAGAGGGCTCTACTACAACTACAGAGAGGGCTCACACATACAGAGAGGGCTCACACATACAGAGAGGGGCTCAACAACAGCAGAGGGCTCCACACAGGCCACAAAGAGAGGGCTCACACCTACGAGAGGGCTCATACCTACAGAGAGGGCTCACACATACAGAGAGGGCTCACACATACAGAGAGGGCTCACACATACAGAGAGGCTCATACCTACAGAGCTCATACCTACAGAGAGGCTTACCACAGAGAGGGCTCCACATACACAGAGAGGCTCTACCTCCAGAGGGCTCAACTACAAGAGGGCTGCACTACCTACAGAAGGGCTCCATAACTACAGAGGAGGCTCATACCTACAGAGAGGGCTCTACCTACAGAGCTCATACCTACAGAGGGCTCAACCTACACAGAGCCTCATTACCTTACAGAGGCTCATACCTACAAGGGCTCATACCTACCAAGAGGGCTCATACCTTACAGAGGGCTTACCTACGAGAGGGCTCATACCTACACAGAGGCTCAACACACAGAGGCTCAACTACACAGACGCTCATACCTACAGAGGCTCACACATACAGAGAGGGCTCAACATACAGAGAACACAACCTACAGAGAGAGCTCAACATACAGAGAGGCTCATACCTACAAGAGAGGCTCATACCTACAGAGAGGGCTCACACCACACAGGGGCTCATACCTACACAGAGGGTCAATACAGAGCTCATACCTACAGAGGGCTATCCACAAGAGGCTCATACCTACAGAGAGGCTCATACCTACAGAGAGGCTCACACATACAGAGAGGGCTCATACCCTACAGAGAAGCACATACCTACAGAGAAGGCTCATACCTACAGAGGGCTCATACCTACAGAGAGGGCTCATACCTACAGAGGCTCATACACGACAGAGGCTCCATACCTACAGAGGGCTCATACCTACACAGAGGCTCAACCTACGAGAGGCTTCATACCTACAGAGGGCTCATACCTACACAGAGGCTCATACCTACAGAGAGGGCTCTCATACCTACAGAGAGCTCACACATACAGAGAGGCTCATACCTACAAGAACTCATACCTACAGAGAGGCTCATACCTACAGCAGAGGTCTCATACCTACAGAGAGGGCTCACACATACAGAGAGGCTCACCTACAGAGAGGCTCATACCTAGAGAGGCTCACACATACAGAAGCTCACACATACAGAGAGCTCACAACAGAAGGGCTCACACCTACAGAGAGGGCTCACAACCTATACAGAGAGGGCTCACACCTACAGAGGAGGCTCATACCTACAGAGAGGGCTCACACATACAGAGAGGGCTCACACCACAAGAGCTCACACTACAAGAGCCACACCTACAGAGAGGGCTCCATACCTACACAGAGGGCTCACCCTAACAGAGGCTCATACCTACAGAGGCTCATACCTACAGAGGGCTCATACCTACAGAGGGCTCACACATACAGAGAGGGCTCCACCACCTACAGAGGGCTCACAATACAGAGAGGGCTCACACATACAGAGAGGGCCTCACACATACAGAAGGGCTCAACCTACGAGAGCTCACACTCACAAGGAGGGCTCATACCTACAGAGAGGGCTCATACCTACAGAGAGCTCATACCTACAGAGGCTCATACCTACACAGAGGGCTCATACCACAGAGAGGCTCCATACCTACAGAGGCTCATACCTACAGAAGCTCAACCCTACACAGAGCTCAAACAGAGGCTCACACATACAGAGAGGCTCATACCTACAGAGGTCCATACCTACAGGAGAAGGCTCATACCTACAGAGCTCATACCTACACAAGGGCTCATACCTACAAGAGGCTCATACCTACAGAGGCCTCATACCTACAGAGGCTCAACACACAAGAAGCATCACCTACAAGGGCTCAACCTACAGAGGCTCATACCTACACAGATCCTACAGAGCGGGCTCTCATACCTACAGAGAGGGCTCACACATACAGAGAGGGCTCATACCTACAGAGAGGGCTCATACCTACAGAGAGGCTCATACCGTACAGAGAGCTCACACATACAGAGAGGGCTCACACATACAGAAGGCTCCACATACCTACAGAGAGGCTCACACCTACAAGAGAGGCTCACACCTACAGAGAGGGCTCATACCTACAGAAGAGGCTCACACATACAGAGAGGGCTCACATCCTACAGAGAGGGCTCACACATACAGAGAGGCTCAACACCTACAGAGAGCCATCACTACAGAGGGCTCAACCTACACAGAGGCTCATACCTACAAGAGGCTCATACCTACAGAAGGCTCATACCTACAGAGAGGCTCTACACAGACAGAGAGGCTCACACCTAACAGAGGGCTCACACATACAGAGAGGGCTCACACATACAGAGAGGCTCACAACATACAGAAGGCTCATACCTACAGAGAGGCTCATACCTACAAGAGGGCTCATACCTACAGAGGGCTCATACCTACAGAGAGGGCTCAACCTTACAGAGAGGCTCATACTACAGAGAGCTCATACCTACAGAGAGGGCATCACACATACAGAGAGGGCTCCATACTACAAGACTCATACCTACAGAGAGGGCTCATCCTACAGACAAAGAGGCTCACACATACAGAGAGGCTCACACATACAAGAGAAGGGCTCACACCTACAGAGAGGCTCACACCCTACAGAGAGGCTCACACCTACAGAGAGGCTCATACCTCACAGAGAGGCTCACTACACATACAGAGAGGGCTTCACACCTACAGAGAGGGCTCACACATACAGAGAGGCTCACACCTACAGAGAGGCTCATACCTACAGAGGCACACTAGCCTACACAGAGGGCTCATACCTACAGAGAGGCTCAACCTACAGAGAGGGCTCATACCTACAGAGGGCTCACACATACAGAGAGGCTCATAACCTACAGAGGGCTCACACATACAGAAGAGGCTCCACACATACAGAGGGCTCACACATACAGAGAGGGCTCATACCTACAGAGGCTCATACCTACAGAGAGGGCTCATACCACAGAGAGGCTCATACCTACAAGAGGGCTCATACCTACAGAGGGCTCAACCACACAGAGGGCTCATACCTACAGAGAGGCTCATACCTACAGAGGCTCATACCTTACAGAGGGCTCATACCTACCAGAGGGCTCAGTACCTACAGAGGGTCCAACCTACAGAGGGCATACCTCACAAGGGCTCATACCTACAGAGGCTCATACCCTACACAGAGCTCATACCTACGAGGCTCATACCTACACAGAGGGCTCATACCTACACCAGAGGCTCATACTACAGAGGGCTCACACATACAGAGAGGCTCATACCTACAGAGAAGCACTACCTACAGAGAAGGCTCATACCTACAGAGGCTCATACCTACACAGAGGGCTCATACCTACAGAGGGCTCATAACCTACACAGAGGCTCATACCTACACAGAGGGCTCATACTACATAGCAACCTACAGAGGCTCATACCTACACAGAGGCCATACCTACACAGAGGGGGCTCATACCTACAGAGGGCTCACCTACAGAGAGGCTCAACCTACAGGAGGCACATACAGAGAGCTCATACCACAAGCCATACCTACAAAGCTCATACCTACAGAGGCTCATACCTACAGAGGCTCATACCTACAGAGGTCATACCCACAGAGCGCTATACCTACAGAGGGCTCATACCTACAGAGGCTCATACCTACACAGAGGGCTCATACCTACACAGAGGGCTCATACCTACAGAGGCTCATACCTACCAGAAGCTCAAACCTACACAGAGGCTCATACCAGAGGTACCTAACAGAGGCTCACACATACAGAGAGGCTCATACCTACAGAGAACACATACCTACAGAGAGCTCATACCTACAGAGGGCTCATACCTACACAGAGGCCATACCTACAGAGGCTCATACCTACAGAGGCTCATACCTACAGAGGCTCATACCTACACAGAGGCTCATACCTACAGAGGCTCATACCTACAGAGGCTCATACCTACACAGAGCCTCATACCCTACCACAGAGGCTCATACCTACAGCTCATACTACAGGGCTCATACCTACACAAGGCTCATACCTACACAGAGGCTCATACCTACAGGAGGCTCACACATACAGAGAGGTCATACCTACAGAGAAGGCACATACCTACAGAGAAGGCTCATACATATGGGCTCATAAGACTGTTAAATAGCTAACAGAATAGCTAAACAGACTATTTGAGACTATTTTTGCACTGTGTCTATACACACTCACAGGACTCTACACACTCAAACTGACATTCCAATGCACACATATAAACCCTACACACACACGCACTCACATAGTCACCATTTACACTGCTGCTACTCTATTTCTCATATCCTGATGCCTAGTCACCTTACCCCTATACAATTCCATGGTATTGGAACTGACTTCTTACTTTCTTGTGTTCTTCACATTTTAAATGTTTGATTTATTGTGTGTTTTTGACTACCTTGTTATTTTTAGTGGTATATTGATATTGATTACTGCATTGTTGGGTTTGGAGCGTGCAAGAAAGGCATTTCACTGTACTTCACTGTACTGCATGTGACATTAAAACTTGAAACTTCACACAGCATAGCACTCACATCAGAGCCAAACCATAATAGTCACCAGGTGGTCTGTCTGTCAGCTTTCAGTAAGACTACAAATAGACCCAAAGGAATGGCTTGAAGAGTTGTGTAATATTTCACGATGGTTCAGGGGAAGAAATGTTCAATGTAATGTTTCATGTTCTGTATGTAACGCAATATTATTACAACCAAATGCAAATTCAACCAAGTCCATATTCAAAATTCCTTTGATTTTCTCCAGTTAGCTGCAAGCTGCATGCATTCACATCATTTCTTAAATCAGGAGTAGACTATTTTTCAATCATTCAAGAATTTGTAAGAAATAAATCCTTTGCTAGTATAGAAACAAATACTGTAGTCACAATTATTGTTAGTAAGGGATATCCTTAAGTCAGGATTGGCCGGCGATAGATAACTTCAGATGGATGACGAACGATGCAGCCAGTGTGTTGGCTGTTGTCATATTACCTATCTGGTTTCTGTTTGGTGAGTAGAAAGCATTGACCACAGCAGCACCAATGATCCACCTAGAAAAAAACACTAGAATATAGACCTCACCATTTAAGAGGGAATGTGGAATGTGTACATGTGTTTATGTTCACGTGTGTCTACGTGAGGCTAAATGGAGGTATCTTACATATCCGGGTCGACCGGCTCTCTCAGCTTCTTCAAACTCTTGTGTGCTTCAGCCTGCAGGTTCTCAAGGACGTTCTCAAAGTAGTTCTCCTCACTGAAGTTCAGCTGCAGACAGAGACCAGATCATCAGAAACAATCTAGACAACAATTTGTACATCCATTTCACTCTGAAAAGGAGGATTTATCATAATCCTTTGAGGCCCAAAGGTGCTAATGTGTGGGCAGGTCTCACAGACATACATGGGCATACTCCTGGTCAAGCTTCAGATTGCTCTCTTCCAGAATGTGGTCAGGATAGCCAATATGCTCCTTAATGGCCATGGCCTGTAACATAGAGCAGTAGAACAGTCAGCTGGTCAGTTCTTTCTTTTACATATTCAAAACACTGATGATGTACAGGTAACTGCCAAAATAAAGGAAACACMTGAGTAAATGAGGGATACAAAGTGTATTGAAAGCAGGTGCTTCCACACAGGTGTGGTTTCCATTAGTCAATTAAAGCGATTAACATCATGCTTAGGGTCATGTATAAAAATGCTGTGCAGGCCATTATTTTGGCTACCATGGCCATGCCCCTATAGGATGATAATGTTCCCATCCACAAGGCACAAGTGGACACAATGGTTTGATGAGCATGAACATGATGTAAACCTTATGCCATGGCCGTCTCAGTCACCAGATCTCAACCCAACTGAACACTTCTGGGAGATTCTGGAGCGGAGCCTGAGACAGTGTTTTCCACCACCATCAAATGATGGAGTTTCTCGTGGAAGAAGGGTTTCGCATCCCTCCAATAGAGTTCCAGACACTTGTAGAATCTATGCCAAGGTGCCTTGAAGCTGGTGGTGGCCCAACATCCTATTAAGACACTTTATGAATTTGTTTCTATTATTTTGCAGCTAGCTGTACATTGTATGTTTGTTTGCAATACTATGTTTGTACCTTCTCTCTTGCTTTTTCCTTAGACTGGTCATCCATCCAGCTCAACTCCTCTAGCGTCTCCACGTACGCTTCCTGGATCTTACTGATGAGGTCACTAACCTGCCCACACAAAGAGATAGTATATTAATTTACAGGGAAAGCAAACACAAACACACACACAAAGTGCAGACTAAACTGCTGTAGTGACAGTGATTATAGAAGCCGGAGCAGATTTTCCTGTTTTGTCTGCATCCTGTCTACAGGAGTGACTCACCATGCGTTTACTCTCGCCAGCAAAGGTCTCTCGCACATACAGAGCCCCCACTGCGTTCTCCATGCTGCCCTGGACGTAACGCACACAGTCTCTCCACCGCGCCTCCTCTATGGTCGTCCCATACAGGGCCTGACCACACAGACAGACCGTCAGTTGCCACACGTTTATACATGAATGAGCTTTTCAATGTGTCTGTTTCTAAGGGCTCATTAAATCTGTATCATTGAAGTGTTACAGATTGCGCAATATACATTTTAAGGTAATTTCCAATTGAGCCGACATAAGCATGCAGCGTTTACCGTGAATGAATTCTTCGCTGTCGCAGGAACATTGTCTTTAAATTTCACTCACAATGTAATGCTGAATTTCCACAATATGGATTGAATGGAGCCCTAAGGGTGCTCCTAGATGTGCTCATATCTCTGTCTCACCTTTTTATAGTGTGCCCTGGCATCTTTGAAGCGGCGACTAAGGCTGCTGACTCTCTCCATGACAACCTGCCAGGTGAGGTAGTTCTGCATGGTTCTGGAGGAGGAGACATTTCACCCAATAATGTCCCTCAATCACAACCAATGGATATACTGTACGTAACACACAGCGCTAGATGATGCAACCACAAATCTACACTTAGAAAAACGGTTTCCAAAAGGGTTCTTCGGCTGTCCCCATAAGATAACCATTTTTGGTTCCAGGTAGAACTCTTTTGGTTTCTTTTTAGAACCCTCTGGGGAAAGGGTTTTACATGGAACCCAACAGAGTTCTGCCTGAAACCAAAAAGGTTTCTTCAATGGGTTCTCCTATGGGGACAGCCGAATAACCCTTTTGTTTTAGGTTCTAGATAGCACCTTTTTTTCCTAAGAGTGTACCGTTCTGCATGACTCACATGATAAATCACAGTAGATAAAATATTGATAGAGGCAGATTTGAACTATGGTCTACACATCATCAGCTCTGACCTGACAGTGTGTTTGGAGAGCACTTTGTTCATCTTCTCCAGGTAAGGGGAGCTATAGACCACCACCTCCTCTTCCAGCTSTACCTTCACAGCCACGCTGGACAACACACCACGCACAAACCTTGTCCAGTTAAAACCCTGGAAGAAATAGCATTGTTTTTGTTAGTAATATTAGTCTGAGGCTTGCTCTGCAATCTACAAGTGCATTTTGTAGCGATCTTAACCTAACAACTAGCGACCTCGTCAAGAAGCTCTGARCTCTTGGCGTAATGGCTAAGATGTTGGYTTGACAGTCGCTGGACCCAGGTTTGAGTCCCGGTCGAGGCAACCCCCCAAATTTACTACATTGGTGTCAGAAGTGGGATTGTGCCTGTGAGGCCATCGGAAAGGCGTGTACATGTGAGGGACTTGGTATAGCGAAGCGTGGGAACACGCTCTCCCGACGGAAGGGGGTAATGTAACAACCTTAATGTATGCACTACTGTAAGTCGCTCTGGATAAGAGCGTCTGCTAAATGACTCAAACGTAAACCAACACCTAGCAAGATCATCAAGGGGTTTGGACCTCTGAGCGTAATGGTTAAGGTGTTGGCTTGACAGTCGCTGGACACGGCCTCGAGTCCCAGTCGTGGCTACCCCCTGAATTCGCTACAATATATATATATAGTATAAGGCTTTCTCTACTTTATAAGGACAATGCCATTAGATTTAGGGCTCCAGTCGTATCCACTTGAAATCACTAGAGTTGAAGCACTTACGTTGAGATTGAAGGACTCCTGCAGCTCAGTCAGGGTCATCTTTTTGTAGAGAATCGTGACATCTTGACGATCCTCTGCGGGGGATGTGGCCTTTGACATGACAAGACAGAAAGCACAGGCCTACAGTTATGTCTGATGTATTGAAGTGTAAGGTGACAAACACTGTATTTAGCCATAATGTTGATCTATTCAAGTTTTTAACATGCAGATGACATGTAGTACAGTATAGTTGATTTCATCCGTCTCTATTAGAAGTTTCTTGTTGAAGACTAATTCATTTAATAAGAGGGGGTAAATCCACCTCATTTGTGTTCCTGTCTCTTTTTAACTTCTGTCACAGTTCCAGTTCCTGTTGTGGCAGGTTGGCACTCACATTTGCGATATCTGTTTCCAGCTCCAGCACTTGCACCATCTCCTCCACCACACGATCATCTTCCTGGGTCAAGTTCCTGTCTTCCCGGGCAATCCTCACCATGGAAACCATGAACTGCAGGTAGGCCTCTCGAACCTAAAGAGCCACATGACACATACATGCAAAGATGACCTTGTCTTTTCCAGTGCAATGACATTAACAGTACATTAATACACAATACTGTTTATGAAAGTACCCTTTTGTAGTTTCCATCATTGAAGTAATACTCTCTGGATGGCATTCCTAGTCCTGGCTGGTCAATCTGTAAAATAAAAACAGACTTGTTAGTTTTCTTACCACCCAATCAGAATGGGGGAAGATTTAATAAAAAAACACAAGCACTAAACTTTTGGAACATTGCGTATTCAAAGACTGTCCTTACGTAGATGATGTGGCGCCGGGAGTCACGGTCATCAGTCCACACATACATATCCAGCAGGACCTTCTTGTGGTAACGAGAGATGAGGGTGGCTAGAGTGTCCTCCAGGCTCCAGGCCTCCTCTGGGATAATACAATTAAACAATTAAACATAAATACAGTACCAGTCAAAAGTTTGGATACAGCTACTCATTCAAGGGATTTTCTATTTCTACATTATAGAATAACAGTGAAGACATCAAAACTATGAAATAACACCTATGGAATCATGTAGTAACCAAAATAGTGTTAAACAAATCCAAATACACTACCAGTCAAAGGTTTTAGAACACCTACTCATTCAAGGGTTTTTCTTGATTTTTACTATTTTCTACATTGTAGAATAATAGTGAAGACATCAAAACTATGAAATAACACAAATGGAAGCATTTAGTAACCAAAAAAGTGCTAAACAAATCAAAATATATTTTATATTTGAGATTCTTCAAATAGCCACCCTTTGCCTTGATGACAGCTTTGCACACTCTCCGTATTCTCTCAACCAGCTTCACCTGGAATGCTTTTCCAACAGTCTTGAAGGAGTTCCCTCATATGCTGAGCACTTGTTGGCTGCTTTTCCTTCACTCTGCGGTCCAACTCATCCCAAACCATCTCAATTGGGTTGAGGTTGGGTGATTGTGGAGGTCAGGTCATCTGATGCAGCACTCCATCACTCTCCTTCTTAGTCAAATAGCCTTTACACTGCCTTGTCCTGTTGAAAAAGAAATGATAGTGGGACTAAGTGAAAACCAGATGGGATAGTGTGTCGCTGCAGACTGCTGTGCTAGTCATGCTGGGTAAGTTTACCTTGAATTCTAATAAAACACAGACAGTGTCACCAGAAAAGCACCCCCACACCATCACACCTCCTCCTCCATGCTTCACGGTGGGAACCGCACATGCGAAGATCATCCATTCACCTACTCTGCATCTCACAAAGACAGGGCGGATGGAACCAAAAATCTCAAATTTGGACTCATCAGAACAAAGGACAGATTCCCACCGGTCTATTGTCAATTGCTCGCGTTTCTTGGCCCAAGCAAGTCTCTTCTTATTATTGGTGTCCTTTAGTAGTGGTTTCTTTGCAGCAATTCGACCATGAAGACCTGATTCACACAGTCTCCTCTGAACAGTTGATGTTGAGATGTGTCTGTCAGTTGAACTCTGTGAAGCATTTATTTGGCTGCAATCTGAGGTGCCGTTAACTCRAATGAACTTATCCTCTGCAGCCAAGGTAACTCTGGGTCTTCCATTCCTGTGGCGGTCCTCATGAGAGCCAGTTTCATCATAGCACTTGATGGATTTTGCGACTGCACTTGAAGAAACTTTCAAWGTTCTTGAAATGTTCTGTATTGACTGACCTTCATGTCTTAAAGTAATGATGGACTGTTGTTTCTCTTTGCTTATTTGAACTGTTCTTGCCATAATATGGACTTGGTCCATATTAGGGCTATGTTCTGTATACCACCCCTACCTTATTGCAACACAACTGATTGGCTGAAATGCATTAAGAAGGAAAGACATTCCACAAATTAACTTTTAACAAGGCACACCTGTTAATTGAAATGCATTCCAGGTTATTACCTCATGAAGCTGGTTGAGAGAATTCCAAGGGTGTGCAAAGCTGTCATCAAGGCAAAGAGTGGCTACTTTGAAGAATCTCAAATATAAAATATATTTTGATTTGTTTAACACTTTTTTGGTTATTACATGATTCCATATGTGTTATTTCATAGTTTTGATGTCTTCACTATTCTACAATGTAAAAAAACAGTAAAAATAAAGAAAAACCCTTGAATGAGTAGGTGTGTACAAACTTTTGACTGGTTGTATACATTAAATCTACATTAAATCTAACATTCAACATCTGGTTGGCAGAGAGTAGACTAACTACCTCTCACACAGCCAAGTTTAGATGGCCACTGCCGCACGATTTACAGTGCAGTCATAAATCTGTCTGTGCAGATGCACCAGATGCACTTCCGCGTTGTAAATTCTGTTTGAGAACCTACATTTGATTACACTGGCGACAGTCAGGTTTAGTGCAGAGAAAAACGGTCTATTTTAAGAATCAGTCACAGTCCTGATTGGGAAGCTGCCCACTCAA
>NC_036838.1:52519472-52521329 GCF_002910315.2 Salvelinus sp. IW2-2015
CCTTGGAGAGAGATGTGATATGATGGTGAGTGACATTGGCCTTTCATCCAGGCGTGCCCCCCTGGCTCTATAGGCAGTCAGTGTATGACGGGGGGGGGGTGTCTGTCTGTCTGTCTGTCTGTCTGTCTGTCTGTCTGTCTGTCTGTCTGTCTGTCTGTCTGTCTGTCTGTCTGTCTGTCTGTCTGTCTGTCTGTTCGTTCTCTGAAATGGCTGCATCAGCAATGACTCTGTTCTCTCGCTTTTGTCCGACATTGCTGATGAAGCAGCAGAGGGAATTAAGAGGGGATCATCCTCTGTCCAGATTACATCGTACCGTATCCTATAACATATAAACACATACAGTATTTCAACTCAAGTGTCAAGACTCACCCTCAGTGACTGAGCTCCTATTGGACCGCTCTGCATTGGAGATGAAAAGACATTACAAACACTTGTTCAGAGCAGTTACTGTACCTAGTACACACAGGAGGCTGGTGGCACCTTCATTGGGGAGGACCGGCTCGTGGTAATGGCTGGAGCGGAATTAGTGGAATATTATCAAATACATCAAACACATGGTTTCCATGTGTTTGTTGCCATTCCATTTGCTCTGTTCCAGCCATTATTATGAGCTGTCCTCCCCTCAGCAGCCTCCACTGCTAGTACAGTAGACTAGAATGCGATGCCTAATTGTTTTCTGAAAATTGGTTGCCTATAGATTTCACAAAACACTCTGGAATAGTTGTCAAAAGATGCTAATAACGTTTTCTGTTACTCTCCTATTTTAATAACCTACTGCTTGAATGTTCAAACAATACTAATCATAACATAAACACCTGAAACATCACACATGTTATGGTATTTCTTCACTCATTTCCAGTGAGGTGAGTGTAATTAGTGGAGGTCAAACTCTATTTATATTTTGATTGTAACTGGGTTGAGCCTACCTCTCAGAGCCGATGTGTAGAGGACTATCAGTCCAGCCAGGGCACAGCTGACCAGCAACAACAGCACAGACAGCCCAGTCTCTGCAACAGTCCAACGACGCTTCCCTGGTTTGGTAGATTTTTCCATGATATCCATTTGGCTTTCGGATTTGCCCATTCTCAGCTCTCCGGGCTCTCTGGAAAAGTAGTGTGGAGAGTGACAGGAACGGGGTACAGCCAGAGAGCGTGCGGTGCCTCCCTGTGGGTGAGTGGGCTGTGTAAACTGATGCAGTGCAACGCCAGTCGCTCAAGTGACCTAGAGCGAGTGAGAAAAACATAGTTGAACCTTTGATTTATCTCTTCTCCATATGAAAGTGTCTCCTTTCTATGCTAATAGTCTAATCAATCACACACTTCCATGGTTCCATTACTGCGCAACATTGTAATGAAATGATTTTGCGTGTCAAATACATGGTGTTCCCTTGACTGCTGCTGTGATGTGGTATTGAACCAGCCTTAGCTGACACTGCATGACAAATTGTGATTTTGGGTGGGGTACTTCGCTATTTTCAGGAAATTACGAGGTTGGGACATAGCGTAATATTTGTTAAATTAGACTTGAGACATTTTTAGCCTTGCAAGTGGTCCTTTTAGGCCTATGTTAGATATAACATGGGTTTCTTAAAGCATTTTTAATGTAATTATGCATTTGTGCATTTAGATTTAAAAAAAATTATAGACCTAACTGAATAGGTGTAATGTGGCCCTTTATAATTCTACAGTTGGCTGTACACTTCTCTACAACATGCTTCCAGAGCAATATTTCCTATTCATTGCAATGTTTTATTTGAACACAATATTGCAAATGAGCATTTCTGGGGAACAAACCCTCAATTACTAATACCTTTCGGCATCACTTTGCATCTATTCACTTATCGGCACCTGTTCCTCC